>NC_034415.1:20321964-20498532 GCF_002078875.1 Numida meleagris | reverse complement strand
GCCTCGGCCGCTCGACGCCGGCTTCGGCTCCGCTCCGCGGGTGCTCGGCGCCGCCGCGGCCTCCGCTGCCCGAGCCGAGTGGGAGCGGCTGCTGCTGGAGCCTCGGGAGGGGAAGCGGCGTGTGCTCTGGGACGCGGAGCGAGCCCCGGTGGGATATGGAGATGTGTAGGTAGGGGCGATGGGGGAGCAGGAGGTTTGGGGGGGTTCTTCTTTTTCTTGTGAGATGGAAGTGGCCGTCTTTCGGATCTTGAGCCTCTGAAGTGAACTTGGAGGGACTGCTGGGGCTGTTCGCTTGTCCCTCGCTGGCAGTAGGATTTTTTTCTCCCTTTCTTTCTTTGCTGCTGCACTGTTACAGGTGTTTTCTCTAAAGTGAGGCACGTGAAATGATGGTGTCCTTTTTCCTCGTGTTCTGCCGTTTGCAAGTCTGTGTCTCGTGGATTTACATGGTTGTTGCTGGTCTGTTTGCTGAAGTCTGACACTTATTTTACCTCTTCTGCACTTACTCCTTTTTCTTATTGAGTTTTGGTCCTAGGAATGGGGGGATGGATAGCTGCTGCTTGGTCTGAACACTTCGTGTTCTTTCAGCTGCAGTGCAGGGGGTTCTCCCCTTGGTTAGTGCTTGTGCTGTGCCTCAGGAGGAGAAGCGCGTGGGGCTCAGAGCGGGGCACATCCCATAGGGTGCTGCCAGAGAGTTGTTTATAGATGTGTCTTTGAATGGTAACTTGATTTTACTTTATCATTTAATTGCTCTTTGCAGTGTTGTGGCATCTCATCACTTTAATGTAAAGTTGGCATATGAGTTATTATTCCAAGGATGAACTATTCTTAAAATAAATAATGCCTTAGAGATCCAATTGGTTACTCTTCGTTGTGTGGGCTTGGGAAATTGGATGTCAGATATTTTTGTTTCCCTTTCATGTACTGAGTTCTGATCTTTGCAGCTGAATTTTGATGTTAATTTACTGCGTGGACTAAATTCTTGTCTTGTTTCAAAGTGTGGCTCTTCTGTGCTTCTTGTTTCTCTCAAATTTTGGGTTGCTCTATGTGAATGATGTGTTTGTTTTTTTCCAAAAACAAATATTAGTGTATATAGCCAGACAGATTTGAGTGTTACTAAAATCCAGAAGAAACCCATTAAAGCCTTAAAAAAAAAAAAAAAGCAAAAAAGCCCAACACGCTAATGTGCTTGATGCTAAATAAAGAAGTCCTTGGGTTGTGTACACACTGAAGTGATTTTATGTGACCTTAAGTTTCTGCTCTGCAGTTGAGAGATACTTAACTTCAAATGGATCCCTTTTTTCTTAGTTTTTTCCCCCTTAGGTTTTGGAAGTAGAGTTCTAGGAGATACATAAATGCATGAAGATTTTGCACTTGTCCAGCTCCTGTACTGACCCATTGGCCTCCTGCCTGCAAAGGGCAGTGAGGCTGCGGATGCTGCTGTGATGTGATGCTGGGGTGTCAGACTGGCTGCGGTGGCTGTCTTCATGGGGCAAGATGGGAGACCACGTAGCAGCTGTGTGGCTTTCACATGTCTCTGGATCTGAAGCACATGCTGTGGCTGGAAATGTTCATCCTAGTGACTGCTGGTGTTTTACTCTAGCTGTAGTGAGCTAATAGACTAATAGTGTGGTGCAACAGCAAGCAGGGAATGGGGGGAGAAGAGGACAAGCTGTTGCATATGAAGCGTGTGCTAGAGCAGCAGTGCTGACTGCTGCTGCCAGATCCCATTTGGCAACTTTCCCCTAAGAGTGCTACCTATGCTGATCAAGTGCCAGCTGAATGGTTGTGCTTTTTCCAGATACATTGTACAGGTAATGACACCTCACTCCCAAGTAGCTTTTTTCTTTTTTATTAATAATGTCAGTTGTATTTGTTGCAGCTGTGCTTTCTTTTTTAATTCTTATTTTCCTACCAACCATTGTGGATATTAGTCAACAACTTCTCTGGCTGGTTTTCCGGGGTCACTGAGACTGGGCTATGTGGAAGCTTCTTGTAGCTGCTCCCCTGCTTGATGCATTTGCCCATCCAACAGGACAGACCTTAGACAGAGTTACAGATTTCTTTAGTTCTAGAGTTCATTTGTGAAGATCAGCTGTGAGAGTATACCAAGCAATGTCAGTGTTGGCTCCCTGCATCTGGGCTGAGATTCGTTTGGCACTCTTAAATATTAACCTTCACATTCATTTTTTTCAGCTAACAGAGGTGTGCAGCTGTTTAAGTGGTTCGAGCAACTGAGGTGCTCATGTATGAAAATCAAGTAATTGTGCGTGCTAGATTCCATTAAACAAAGGCCTGCCTGGTCTTTCTCCTTTCTGCAAAATTAGGCCAATAAGCAGTAGTAGTTTTTGCTGACTGGAAGCGTAGCTACAAGTCTTACTTCTGGCACTGCGAGCTCTGTGGGTTGAGAGCTCTGAAATGCCATAAATTTCAGAGCTCTTTCCAAAGTCCAGGGCTGGGAAAGTTTGCGTGAAAACTAAGATATGTTGTTTTTTGACAGTGAATTGATTGACCGTTGGAACGAGCAGTCTGAAGGTAGCGGGGAGCCTCTGTATTGGATGCTGCGACTCAAGGCCAGAAACTTTTCTGAAAGATGCTCAAGCCTTTGGGCTCAATTCAGGAGTAACGAAGTGGGAACTTTATGGCCTGCATTACATGAGGTTCAGACAGGATGGCCCAGTGGGCTTTCTGACTTCCGCATTTTATGTGTTTATGCTGCTAGAGCCAAGGCGCCTTCTCCATGTTGTGCGCAGTGCCACGCCATCCCAGCCGTAGGTAGCACGTGGTCGGGTGAGTGGCTGAGCAGCTCCACTGGCTCATCCCCCTCCTGCCTCTGCCAGTGTGGGCGCATCCCCTCCTCAGAGCTTTGGCACTCATCCAGCCCATCCCCAAGCTGTTACGTCTCACTAAGCCGGCAGGAAACTATCTTGTTTTAATTGTGTTTTATTCTGGCTGCATTAGCCGTTTTATGGGTTCCTGTGGTTGAATCAGCTCACAGCGAGGCCAGAGCTGTTGTCAGATGATCAGCGGGAGAATAAGAGCGGGAGGGAATATGGGCCTGCCTTCTTCTGGCCTCCGAGAGCTGTTGGGCTGGTTAACCCTGTTGTGTGTAGCTTCACCCCAGGGCATTTTCTTATGGCTCCTTTGCAGAGATGGGAGACTGGGCTTGAGGATTCTGGATCTTATCCTCTCTAACTCTGCTCCTTGATACTGAATCTGCTCTCCTGCTGCGGCTTGCCAACCTTTTGTTGCATTCGTGTCTACTGCTGCTGCTTGTTTTAATATTTGACATTTTCCTCCTCTGCATTTCTTCTAAGTGACCAGTCCTTTACTGCGTGGAGCTTCTTCCAACTTCAGCTTAGCTCTGTCTGTTGGTCCGCAGTTACTCTTGGAGAAGGTTTAAAAATACCCAGCAAAACCTGTCTTAAGAGACCAGTCAAGGAGGTGATGAAAGTGGGTTGCATGGCAGAGGTGGCCTAATAAAATCAGAGTGGAATTGTACTGTGTGTCTTTGGGAGCACTTCTGAGTGGTCTGCATGGTGCAGGTGTCCCTGTGTCACCCCGTGTGCCGAGGTGGGTTGGTTTCCCAGCTTTGTAGGCTGTGGCCCCAGGAAGGACTTCCCTTTGCCCCAGTCTCACAAGCCATCATACCTCTCACAGAATGAGAGATTCTGGTGCTTTGACGTGACTCAGGCCTTTGCCATGGCAGCTGAGGAACGCAGCAGGAAGAGTGAGATGGAGGAATGGGAGAGAACTTCCTTAAGCCAGGAGTGCCCTCCGTCTCGTAACCAGCCCTTCTGTGCTTGCTTGCTTCTTCTGTAATGCCCAGGCAGGGTGACACAATGAGCAGGTTGGTTTTAATTCCGCCACCGAGATGTGCATCTCTCTCAGATGAGTAGTTTGCCCTGGGACCCTCATTCTTCTCTGCTGTTACCCTCCCACACTGCAATGCACAGAAGTTTAGACTGTAAGTTCTTGAGAACAGGGACCTCTGCATGCACAGTGGGGAGAGGCTGGGCACAGTTCTGCAAAACAGAATGATTAATACCGAGTTGTAGCTGTGATGAGTAATGCTGGGACAACACAGAGCATCCCAAGGCAGTGCTCTGGGAAAGTTACGTTACGAGTTTTTGGAAACATGGGCTTGGTTGTCCACCAGTGCCGCGGACAAACCCAGCCAAAGATGGAGTGCTGTCATGAAAGTATGCTGGAGTAATGCTCAAGGGATGATGCTGAGAGGTTAACGCGTTAAAGAACAAGCTTACCTGTCTACAGTCATGTTATATTATTAAAATGGTTATAAAAGCTTTGTGTTTTGTTGTTTGTTTTACTGTATGTGTTTTATTTTATTTTTGGCAAGTTTGGACAGTGGTGGTGGATAAGCTGGTTTTGTGCTCAAGCCTCCTTTCCTGTCTCCCCGGCTAGCCAGGTCGTGTCATTTTTTGGACTCCAATCCCTCTAATGAAATATTTTATTTTAGGTTAATGCTGTTTTTTATAAAGTTCTCTCTATTGTTCTTCAGTTACATCTTCATGCAGCTGAAATATGGGCTCACAGTTGACCTCTGAGTACACATTTGAGCAGCTCCCAAATTGGAAGTCCTGCTTTTTTTTTTGCCGTACTCTGTTCCAGGAGTTGTAGACGTACGCAATTTTATTCTACAAAATACATCTTTATAGCCCTGTCTTTTTACCCTTTCTATTTATGAACATAACTCAGTAAAATAAGTCTGACTTGTATCTTGGACTGCTTTTGGTTGCTCTAGCCTTGAGTTCAGCTGTCTGCCAGAGAGCAGCAGTCGTAGTTGCCTGTGCCCAGGCTTTGCTCAGGAAATAGACTGACGCATATTACTCCCAAAGCTTCTTTGCTTACTTTTCCTTCTTTTTCTTCCAATTTTTGTTTCCATTGGCCTTTAGTTTGTTTCTTTTTATTATTATTATTTTTTGTGTATATGCTGTGATAAAGTCATTTTACCATAACATAAAGTAATTCAGCATGTAAGTGGAGGCTTCATAAAATACATCCTTTAAGGTTGGTGGGGCAACCCAAGTGGAGTTTGTCTTTTCCCCTCTTCGGCCTCTGACCACGATGGGGAATATTTTGGAGTTAAAAGCAAGGGGAGATGCCTTCTTTTGCTGCCAGGATTTCAATTAGATTTGGTTGTAAAAAGAATTAATGTTCATTGCAGAGAGCCCGTTGAGCTCAAGTTCCCAGGCTTAAGGTTCATCGGTGTCTCACCGTTGGTGAATAGGTGTTACACAGCACCTAATGCTAAGTTTGTCTTCCAGCTGAAACCCACCAGTCGTGGCCCTTTTCTGTGTTATTGGGTGTTGCAACTGTAACATGCTGTCACATTTTCCTAGGGCTGTGTACAATCTGTCAAAACACTTTCTGCAGTCCAGCTGTGTCTCACGGTCCCCTTATATTTCATATATATCTGTGCAAGGAATTGGAGCTGTGTGGTATGAAATACTAACCCAGTAGGGTCGGATGCCAGATGTGGCGGTTTGCACTATCTGAGATGATAATCTCACCCTCTGTGCATAAGAAGTATAGGCGTGCTTTTGTACTTAGGTGTGGAAATGGGATCACGCAGCATGGATTTATGTGGGTAGAGCAGGGTTTCCAGTTTCTGAAGCTGCATTGCTTGCATTGTTGTCTGTTCAGAGGGGAGGAAAATAATAGGGGATAATTACTCGTGCCTTGCATCGTCACAGCAGTTATAAATGCTTTACATGACTTCTAATAAAGCGTGTTTGCTCAACAGCTATCTTGTGCTCGGAGGCACTCTGACCTTCCCAGAGAAGATGATGTAAGGTCTTCCCAGGGCACCAGGAGCATGGCTGGGTAAACACGCAGTTAAAACTTCATTTGGCTCCGAGCGCAGGCTGTGCGGCGGGGTTGCTCCTGTTCGTATGCTGCCTGCACAGGGCAGTGGGCCCACAATGCTCCACCTGCACACCTCGCTCAGCGCTCAGCTCCCTCTGCTCCCTGCAGTTCGGTTGGGCTCGCCGGGCACAGACCACCTGGGAAGGTGTCGGTTGGCTCCCCGTGCTGACTGTTTGACAGTGCCCACGCGGTGCGGGCCGGCCTGAAGATTCACACTGCACGCGTTCGATGCCCTGCCCGTGCCGGTGAAGATGCATGAGGGAAGCGCTGATTTTGCTGTGTGTAGGTGGACAGCGTGGTGTGCTTTATTGCCTGTGCTTGATATAGGGGTTGGAGCCTGCTTGCCTCCCCCATCCCAACTGTATATTTCGCTTTATGCAGCAGGCTACAGACCGGGTTTTACCATGACTAACTTACACTTGTAACTGAGGCATTACATTGCAGTGATGGACCTTCAGATTTATAGCTGAAGGCCTGAAAATTTCAAGCACGTACACCTTAAATATCTCTTATCTGAGGCAGGTTAGAAGTGAATGTAACTAACTGCTATTGCACACTAATGCATTTATTAATGATGGTAAAAGCTGTAGATGGAAAAGCAATAGGTCGGGCTGAGCCCCTCTGGGATAAATGCAATGTTGGGCTTGCGGGAAAACTCTTTATTATGCTTTTGTAACTTGAGTTTTCAGTTTTCTGAGTACCTGCTGCTTGGCACGCCACTAATACAGTGAGCAGCGCCCTGAAATGTGGCAGCTCTGAAGTGTAGCAGCGCTCATGCCGTGGGGTTGCAGTGTGGGCAATGCTGGGAGCCCTGCAGCACCTCTGCTTTCCAGCTGTGCTGTGCCGGGCGCTGCTCTCACCCCAGCCCTGCAAAGGGGAGGTTGCAAAGCGCGTGTTTACCCGAAGCACACAACCTGCTCAGCCGCAATTATCTCCTAATCTGGTCCTTCCGAGTTTCTCTGGTCTCGCAGGTAAATACAGATTTAGCTGCTATTCAAGGCGTATTATTTACCTCATTAAGTGTGTGTTTTGGCACGTGCATTATTTACCTGATGGACTAACGGATGGGAAAGAGCAAATGCTGTCTTTTGTGCAAATAGCGAATTTGTGCGCAGGCTGCGAGCGCTCCATTTCCCGTTCCGCGTTGAGCACACGTGGCTGGGTGGGACCTCGTGGGCTGTGCCCAGAGCCGGTGCTCTGTGTCCTTGGCCCCACAGAGGCAGGGCTGTGTGTGGGGAATGACATGGCTGCCATCAGCCAGCAGAGCCGGGAGGGGTGTCCATGTGCTGGCTTGGCAGGATGGGCTGGTGGCGTTGTCATGGTCAGTTCCTCTGCCCTGGGTCTGTAGGAGCAGAGCAGTCTCGGTGTGGCTAACGGGCTGCTTTGTGGGCTCATGGTGCTGTGTGCTCGCTGCCTTTAATTCCTGCCGTGTATCGGAAGTTGTGTTGTATACGTGAAGGCGAAAGCCTCCTTGGGAATTTCAGTGGGTTTTAGATCAGACTTCTCGCGCATAAGTGGTTTGTGTTCTGCTGTGATAAGGCTCAGCAGATACATGTGATCTGGTGCCTGGAGCCACGGCTGTTGTTTGTCTATGGCTCTACATTTAGAGCTGTTTGCAGAGGGTTGATTCCCAGGTGCGTGTGTTTCGAGCTACCTTCAGCTCCATCCGTAGTGCATAGTGCAGGCTGCTGTGCTGCTTCAGGTTGGCAGTGATGAAAGGCACACCGGGAAGCACAGGGAAAACCCCTGGCAGAGTATGATGGAGCAGTGCTGGCAGCACTGAGATGTGAGTGCACAAGTAACACGAGTTTCTCTTCAGTTTCAGATGCCTCTGGATGTTCAATGATAGCACTCCTCCATACTGGAGCAGCAAAGTTTCCCCAACACTTCCTTCCAAGGGCAAGACAAGCTGTGTGCCTGCTCCTCCCTGCTGCTCTTCTCAAAGGGTACGGCTCCGTCATAAGCAGGAAACTGGCGTCCCACGGCTTCGGAGCTTCCATGGCAGCAATGTCATCCTTCCCTCCACAGAGATATCACTACTTCTTAGTGCTGGATTTTGAGGCCACATGTGATAAACCACAGATTCATCCTCAGGTAAGTGGTTGATGCTGTTAATTCTCTGCTTGTATGCTGGTGCTGCCATTCTAAGAGATAGAAGGAAAAGACATGGTGCTGGACAGCTCACTTTCCTTGCTTTCTTCCACCTTCTTTTTATTGCTGCTGAGAACAGAGCTCCTGTTCTCTCCAGCAGCAGTGCCAGGTCCCTGTGATGGAAGTGAAATGAAGGAGCCTGATTTCCACCAGGGAAGTGATAACGCATGTGTTATCACAGACACTACTTAGTCATGTATGCTTGTTGTCTGCCTGAAGTGGTGGGGGGTTTAAAAATTGCTGGCTGGGAACCTGTATTAGTAGAGTGCTCACAGCAACCTTTCCTTCTGTAAGGAAGAAGTCTATTATTAGCCATTAGTTTATAAAAAAACAACTTGGATGATATGAGTATGTGCAGCACAATGGTGTTTCTAAATAGAGAGGAACAGTGGTTTTGAGTTGTGTGGTGATGCTGAAGTTATCTTGCCTGGGTGTTCACTGTGGAGTGTAATGAGACAGGAACAGAGCAGCTCAGAAAGGTTTCCCAGTGCCTGACCTCCTGAGACATGCAGAGATCCACGTGAGGCTTGGATGTATTTCTGCAGCCAGTTCTTCCATCATAGCATAGAGTAAGTTAGTTAAATATATGTTCATTTATCAGCAGCGTGGACCTAGGGTTTCTGCTTAAATGGGAAAAATATGCCAAAAAAGAGAAGATAAAATATTGGGTTGGTAACAAAGAGAATTTCTGAGTGTCCAGGCTGAACTCAGGCTTTGTACCCTCCTCTATACCAAACAATTAGCCTCATATTGATAGTGCTGTTAATACGTGCATCAGGCCTAAGATTAACTTCAGTTTGCTTTGCTTCGAACACACTGAATGATGAACAGTTATCAGCGTGGCATCTCGTTACTGAGATGGCTTGGTGCAGTGAGTTTGCTTCCCAGTGCAGCTGTGGCTTCCTTTGGGCTTATCCTATCAAAGGAACACTGCAAGTTGGGATCAGACTTGAGTCATCTCAGATGCCACCCATCTCTCCTGTTTCCTGACACAAGGACTGCTAATTCTCTGCCCCTTTGCTGGGTCTTTGTGGGAGGCTTTTGTGGCTCTGCATCCCACTCTGCTGGCGGTTGTAACCGCTCTCCAAGTGAGATGTCAGGCTATTTCCTGCGCGCTCAGCCTCGGGTGCACAGACCTGTCAAGGCTGTAAATTGGATCTACCTTGTCCCTTTGGATATGGGCTTGGTCCGTGCACATTTTGATGCAAAACCATGATGCATGTGGAGCTAGTTTACAGCTGGCAGTAAAAAGGAGCATGAGTGGAATATGATTACTACTGCTTTAAGGAGCTTTGTCCCCAAGTCCTTGCCAGAGAAAGTAATGGCCTGGGCCAATGCAGATCTGCTATATATTTTGTTGCGCCTTTAAGATGGAGATGTTCTTCAGTGTTGTTTTTCCAGTCTTCTCTGTTCAGTGCTTGTCTGTGTTGTATCTTGTGTGCTGTAAGGGCCGTCAGTCCCTCACATCC
Organism: Numida meleagris; assembly: GCF_002078875.1. NCBI lineage: Eukaryota > Metazoa > Chordata > Aves > Galliformes > Numididae > Numida > Numida meleagris. The sequence goes on along the minus strand of NC_034415.1, from coordinate 20,489,026 downwards.
TCGCAAACAAATGAGTTTGACAAATAAATAAATGACTTTTACTGCATGGGGATCACTGTCGCTGAAAAGGCTGAATTTGCCTGCTGGAATTGGGCAGCTTTACAGAAAAGAGCCTTTGTTAGCTGATGCCCCTACCTATGTTTCACCTTTTTGCTGACCAGTGTGGCTGTTGCTCCGGTCATTGTGGGGCTACATGTCCTGGTGAGCAAACTGCACTGTGTATTTCAGTGATGTTGATTTTGTGCAAGGTCTTCCTGGCAGTATCTTCTAGTAGAGCAGTGGCACAAAGGTTTTGGAGAGGTGATATGAGAACAGACCTGGGAGTGGTCGGGTTCTGATCTTAGCTGTGATCCTGGTGGTTCTTCTGCTTTTGTTTCCTTGCTTGTGAAACAGAAGTGTGGTAAGTGATACAGTGAAATCCAAATGCTCTAGAATTTGATGAGGAGGCTGCATAAAGAGCTAAGCCATGATCCAAGTTACATTCGGTGGGTAGTCATAGCTGTAAATTTAGCCAGCTCAGCCTGGAAGTCTGGCAGAGTGCACTTACACTGTGTGGTACGCTTCACATTTCTCACTGACTACTCTTCCAAACATCCCAGCTCCTTAACAGAAGGAGCTATCTTTTTCTCTACGCCAAGGTATGTACTGCTGCATGTGCTCCCCCTCCCTCTCTATTTACTTGTGCTCCTCTGCAGCCAGCAGCCTCATTGTCCCTGGAGAAGCCCATGGTGCTCACTTCTCACTCGGAGCTCCTGCATTTCCATCCCCTGTCACACTGCCTGGTCCCTTCCGAGGTTCTGTGGCACAGCATCTTCAAAGGGGATCAAGGAGGGTCAAGGACAGCACTGTTCCCCTAGGAAGCCGTTTGTGGTGTGACTCTGCTGGTTGTGTGGCAGCTGCCCTGTGCTTCACTGCTTCTGTGGTCTCTGCCCTTTGTCTGCAGAGGAGATGTGCTCTCAGGGACGGTGGCACAGAGCGTGCCAGCGAGCCTGCATCCTTGTCATCTCCTTTTCTTGATAGCTTTCAGCAGATACGCCCCCAAATCAAAGTGCATGTTTAAATGCACAAAAGGGCAGCTTGGCTTACAGGTTTACTTATGAATGATGAGACCATCCCAGACAGAAAAGGTGGAGAGTTTATCTGCATTGCCCCAGATGGATAGGTGGGAAAAGTGGAAGAATAGAGGCACGGCCTGTGTCACGTAGTGTTTTAACCAACCAAAGGTCAGCAGGGGGTTGGCAGTAAGGGATGTTTATGGTTGCTCCCTCACATCTCTTCAGAGCTTACCTTGTGTTTGGAACTCAATCCAACGCTGAGCAGGGTCAAGCGGGAGCTGGACCTGCAGCGATGGCAGCGTGATTCATCCGTCAGCTCCAGCTCTGCAGCTTTCTCTTTTCCCTTGCTGTCTGCTAACAGTTTATAAGTGTCTGTTTTTGTACGCTGTCAGCTCGTAAGGGTAGGTACGTGTGGTGCTTTAGATACACAAGTGAAGATGCATGAGTAAGTGAGAGGCTTGCTCCTCTGTCCCTTTGTCCTCGCACGCCACTGTTTATGCTGGCCGCTGCTTTCAGTGCTGTGTTGTGGAGCTGCCCAGGCTCAGATCTGCAGCTTCCTGTACCCTTGTGCTGGCAGCGCCCTGAGGGGCTGTGCCCCATTCGCTCAGCAAGCCCTGCACCTTGCCTTCAGCTTCCGCCAAGTGGATGAAAAGCATTAATTTTCTTAAAGGTAAAAAAAAAAAAAAAAAGTCTGATGACAGAATCATAGAAGTCAGAGCTTTTCAAAACTGGATTTGAATTTAGGCCTCTACACAGGATGTCAATCTCTACTGTAATGCATAAAAACACTTGCATAAAAAATGAATATTGTATAAGCTTGTGTGCTTGCTGCCAGGACGTGTAGAAGGGCATCAGGCCCTGCCCTGGGGGAAGTCACTGGGCCTAGGAGCTGTTCCATTGCTAAAGGAGCTTTTGGCAGTGGTGAGGGTACTGTTGGTTCAGGTCAGTTTTTCAGGTATTTGTCTTCAGTGTCTTGGGTTCATTCAGATTTGCTGATCAGCTGGGAGTTAGAAAGGTCCCTATCCCACTCTCTCTGAAGGTGTGAATCATTCAGATCTCAACTAAAGGAGGCTGTGACCAGAGGCAGTGAAATAAATTAATTACAGATGATAACCTTCCTCGCTCACTTAAACAGCTGGTTTAAGTACAAAAACATTTTAATTGTTTTCTTTAGTGTATCTTATTTGTCTCAAGTTTCCTAAATGTTTGGCTGTTGTTTTTTTTTTGTGTGTGTGCTTGTAATTAAAAGTGATGTCAAATGAAACTGGGCATACCTGTTAATTTAATAAATACAGAACATCACTCACCATTTCAGCATAAACTGCAATCGCTGAGACTACAAATAAGCAGATGTTCAGTTACTAATTTATTTTTAATTGTACAAATAAGGTATGATCATAACACAAAACAACATGAACAAATGAGCGCCAGTCTTTCTTTGTGGTGGTTTATGAAGGGCAAAGTGGGACCGCAGGAGGTGGCTCACGGGGAATCTGGTTGCTCCCATCCCATAGAAGGACTGATAATGGAGATGTGCTGGTCCCTGCCTCTTCTACCTTGGTATCCCCCTGCAGCAGCTTTCTGCTAGCACGGTTCTTGTGTAGCTGTTAAGCTCCGTGCATTAGAAATCACCTGCCAAAACCTGTATTGAGGTTGATGGTGAATTGCTGAAAAGTGAAGAAATTCAGCCTTGTTTCCCATGGCAACTTTAACTCAGCACTCTCGTGTATAAGTATTACAGTGGCATATTAATCTGCAATTACCTGTCTTCATGCAGCTTAGGCTTGGGTGCACTTTTAAATACACAGTCCTCAATTCAGCTCTTACAGTGTTATTTCTAGAGGAATGCCATTAAAGATGCATGTAACGAAGTTGCTTCAAGTCTTCTTTTTTTTTTTACTAAAAGTAAGTAAAAAATATGTATTTTTCATCTCTTTGCCAATTATGGCTTACTTTATACCCTTTATTTACTGAAGCTACGTGGCTGTTGCTATGCCATTCTTCTTGTGTTGTAATGCTTGAAGTTCTCAGAGCGTCAGGAAATAGTTCATAGAAAAGCTGTTTGAGGTGGCTTTTCTGTTCACATTAATTTTTCGAACAATCATTAGAAAAAACTTTTGGAGGCCTTGTAGCTGGTTCATCTGAGCCGTTACACGTTCTGCTAAGAGCACATAAATATCCCTAACTCGATGTGCATCTGAAATTAAAGAGATGCAGTTCCTTTTTATCATATTTTCCATACGTCGTGTGCCTCATTGCAGTTCCACTGGACTGTTGTGAAATCTTATTTTGGCCACTATTGAGAATGATGTCTTTATTCTAAAGGACGCGGGGGTTGGAGGAGGGCAGACAGGGTTCTGGTGTGGGTCTGCAACCCACAAAAGCTGCGTTCTGTGGGGCAGCCATCCTGCCTTGGAGACCTCCCTCGCTCTTGCAGTGACTAGGGACAACCTTGCTGTGACCTGTGTGAATCTGACAGGGCAGCAGAATTACCTGTATTTATTTAAAACCTGATGAGCTAGATAACATGAGCAGTGCCTCAATCCAGATCTCCTAGAGAGCACAGCCTATAGACCACCAAGCAAGACACCTGATATATGACAAAATTCAAAGCGATTTCTTACTTAAGGGTACAAACCCAGCACTGTGGTAGCAACGAGCCTCAAATAGCAGATGCTGGGGTGGCTGATTGCTGCAGTCCCAACCTGACCCAACCTGCTTGGCTTGTGGTTGGACACTGACAGCAATGGGACAGCCGCCTTGAAGCCGTCCATCACACTGCCCTTCCCCTTGTGCAGCTCCCACCTGTGCTGTTTGATGGCTGGATCCTTAGCTGTGCAAACATCACACGTGGTCTGGGTGACAAGTTGCCACATTAAGTAGGCTTGTTGTTACAGCAGAAAGTAGTTGAGCTGCAGTCACCCTGAAAAGAAAAGATCCGCGTGCATTCCTGAGCCAGCAAGTCAGCTGCGTGGTGCTGAAAGGTGGCTTTGCTTCGCTCTAAAGCAGCTGGTGGAGGTGTGGAGGATGCTAAGGCTGCTGCCACTGTGTGCCTTTCTGAAGGTAAGGGACAGTGCCATGCTTACTCTTCCCTGGTGTGGCACTGAGGATGCTGCAGCACAGGCTCCTGGTCCTGAGGTCTGCACTGCCTTCATGGCTTTGAACAAAGCCTCCCCACAAAGAGGAGGGCATGAGCATGCCTGAGTCCCCTGCTTTCATTCCCTCTGTTGGACTGGGCACTCATCAACTGGCAGCGTTGCTCTCAGCTATGTAATTTAGTTCCTCTCCATGCCAAGCAGAAGCGTGCTGTCACCAGCAGTTAGCTGTGATGTTTGTAAAACCCTGGCTGTTCATTTACATGCACTAACATGCCCTTTCTGCCCAGCCCAGATGTTTTAGTGTTGCTGGGAACATCGATCGCTTGTGCTGCTCAATAGCAGGTGAAGAGGTTGGAGCTTGAAATGATTCGATGATGCTGCAGTGGGGATGTACAGGCCAGCTGCCTGTAGCAGCAGGGAGTGGACTCCCACCTATCTATCTATCTATATGTTTTTATGTATTGATATATAATATAGCTGTCATCTTGTAATAGATAATACTTGAAAATTCGTGTGTGCTGCTTTTAACATGGTTTGAGTGTTGACTTCCCTCCAAACTGTTGGGCTTGAATTGTTGTTGTCTGTGTCAGTGGAGATTTTCTGGGTGGTTGAATATATGTCAGCAGTGCTCGAAAAGGTGAGCTGAAAGGTTGGCGTGTCTCTATTTCTCATCCCAGGTGTGGTAAGAGGAGGGAGTTCTGGTTTATTCTTGATGGCTGCATGCAGCTGGGGAGATGAAAATAAAAAAAAAATCAAAACCAGTGGTTTTTGACAGGTGAGGCGATATGAGAGGCAGGAAGCAGTCTGTGAGCAATGGCCGCCAAAGGTTTGGTCAGGGTGGAAGGACAAGTGTTGTGAGCCTACTGTCAAAACATCGGGTATAGCAGCATGAATGGAACGAGCCCTAAGTTGAGAGGTGAAATGCTATGTTTGAGACATTCCTGTTTGTGGTCCTGTAAGGAGGGATCTCGGCTGGAGTTGTTCAGTTCAGTCTCCATATTTTAAAAATTGAGACCGTTTCAAGAGGATCCCAGAGAGAGAGGGTGAGTGTGACTGGGGGTCTGCAACACGCCAGTGTGAGCGCAGGCTGGAAGGCATTGCGTGGGGCTGTGCTTGCGTGAGGGGCGTGGATGGTGAGCTCTTCTGTTAGGAGAAAGGGAAATGCAGTGTTCTAAGCTGTGTCTGCTCTGGAGAGGAGGAGCAGTCATGAATTTAAACAACAGCAAGGGAAATTCAGATTAGGCATTAGGAAAAACTTTCCATTGATAAGACTAATGAAGCACTAAGATGGAGTGCCTGAGGACTGCGAGTCTCTCTTATTGGAGTCTGTAAAAGCAGCCGAGACAAAGTCGGCAGTGATTTAGGGGCAGATGCTGATGGCTTCAGGCAGGTGCATGGACTGGATGTCTCTTAAAGCCCAGGCTCCTGGAGGCATGTGATTAGATGGAAATTTCAGCTCCTATTAAAGAAAGAGAAATGGTCCCTCACCCTCATAGTTGTAAGGAAGCACCTGAAAACCTGAGCTGGGTTTGGTGTCAGTGCAGAACTTGAAAGACGGCTCCAAGCTGAGGAAATCCAGATTTTGGCATCAGGTTCCTCTGCCTGAATGTTGGGGGTAGAAAGTGAGGTTATCCTAAGAGCAGAGGGGATGAAAGAAACCGTGGATATATCCAATGATCAGCGAGCAGAAGATGCCCTCGCATCTTCTCCTGGTGCTTCATGATCTTTCCGCATTCCTGCCTGTGCCCTCGTGCTTTGATTTTTGGTCTGCGTCCTCGGGAAGTCAGCGCAGCCTTGGTCCAGCAGGAGTCCCGCTGTCCGCCAGTGCCTTTGTGGCACTTGTTTTGGGCAGTTCAATAAAAATTTAGAAGCGGGGAAGAGACCTCTGAGGTCATCTCGGCTACTGCCCCCGCGGGCCAGCGTGAGGCTGCTCACTTGGAAAGGGCTTTAGTTAAAATAATAATTAAGGCAGAGGATGGAAACAGGGGATGCAGACCTGTTAAGGGTAGTGCTGTCCTTACTGTGTCCCTTTTCCATTTTAATTGCCTTGGAAAAAAAAGTAGAATCGCAAGGCTTTAAAAGCTCTGATTCTTCCTGCTCCTCGCCACCCCCCCCGCACCCACCCGGATCTTGGAGGCATCAACTCTCATCTGTCAAAGTGTAAATCAGCAATTAAAACACAAACAGTGAAATGCCAAAGATGACCCGAAGCACAAAGCAACTGACAAACAAGTCCGGACAAATCGGCGGATAATTTATAAGCATTGCCCTAAAATCTAATTATTTGGCAATTCGAATTTGCAGCCGGCCAGGGCTGTGCAATAAATTTAACCCGCCATAAATTATTTAGGAGCAGCCCGTGGTGTAAATCAAAACCACGAGTGTTTGTTTAAGAAATAAGCTCCTTGTGCATAAAATGACTTTTTGTTTTTCAAGAGGGGACAAGAAAAAATGGCTGAAGGAAATGAGCTGTGCTGAGCCTGCGTCCCCTCCATGGGACCCCCTCGTCTCTTCCTTCTGCACCTCTTTGGAGGTGTAGTGTGGTCTTTGGGAGGATGTTTTATGCTTTGCCCTACCGGAAAAAATCCTCTTCTCTCAAAGGCATCTGCTTGTTTTTATTGCGTTTTGAATAGTCGGCTCTGATTTTTATGGGCATCTTTTATTCTCGTGTTTATTAAACTTCTTCAGATGGGGGTGGATGTAAGGGATAAATTATTCCCTGGTAGTTTTAGGATGGAATTGTCCACACGGTCTTCCTCAAATATATAAATCAGCATCCTGGAGTATGCCCTGTCCTCAGCTCGCGTGGGCTTCTGTGTTGGAGGGCTTTGAGAGCTGGGAGTTCTGCAGGGCACGGAGTGCATCTAGTCCTGCTGGATCCAAAGCGGTGAGCACAAAAGTTCTGCTGAGGACTGAGGGCAACCTCGGCTGCTTTCTTTGCCAAACCCCAGAGGTCTCGTTGCCGCAGGAAGACACTGAGTAGGTGTAGCCGTGTGCTTGTGCAGAGCTTTAATTGTCAAGAAAACTGAGAGAGCTGCGTCCTTGCCCTCCGTGTTGTGGTGTAGTAGGGATGGGAGCTGTATTTAAGGCGTCTGGGCAGGGAGAGGCTGGCTTTATGGCACTGATTCCTCATGGCCTCATGAATTTTTCAGATCCCTTTGAAAGGGAAGTCCACTGCTGCTGGGTAGTGCCCTGCGGACGGGCCGGCCACGTTGCTGGCACCCAGCACCTCTTCTCAGGGAATGTTTAAAGAAACAAGGCAAATCTGAGCGAGCTGTCACGTAGATTTGTTTGAATTACCACGAAATCATAAAGGCAAGGTTGTTGTAAAGAGTGCGGGCTGGGTAATGGATCCGTGTAAGCCTGCGGCTCTGGAGGTTCTATTGTTGTGGAGTTTGGGGAGCAGCGGAGGGAGGGACAGGGTGCCCATGTCTCTGTAAGTGCGTTAGTATTGATTTTGGAAGCGCTGTGTTCTAACAATATAAATGCAAATGCCCGTAATTGGGAGCCGCGTGCAGAATTTCCCCACACAAACCACGTTCAACTTTTCACCGCGCGGGAAGGAAAATAAAAAGCTGCTTATTTATTGCCGCCGGTTTGAATCCCGGATTTCCTTTCAAGTTACTTCGCAGTGGTAAATAAAAGCCCCTAATTGCGGCGCTCGCAGAATTCAAACGGGGGCATTTGTTCTGCTGGGAGCTCTTGGCTCCAGGCCCCCCCAGCATTACTGCAGCACACGCAGGGTGCTGGGTGGGGGAGACGGCAACGCGTGAGGCATATGGGGACACGGGGTCAGAGCGATGGGAAGGAAAGGGGACATCACCGAGGCTCTGCTGTAGTTCCCTGTGCTGCTCGCTGCTCCTTTTCTCACCTGGTGCAAGCACTCGGTGGAGGGATGGAGCTTACCGGGCTGCTGGGGGGGTGCGTGTGTGTTAAGGCTCGCCATTTCATCATAATTACTAATGAAATCCTAGATCTGTAATAACATTTTGGATATCTAAAACAAACCATATGCTTGTTAAAAAAAAAAAAGAAGGGGGGAAAAAAGTGGCAACAGATCAACTTGAAGCCATAAATTCTTGGTAATAGAGGCCTCTTTTTTTTTTTCCCTTTCTGTTTATGTTTGATAGATATTTTTGTTTCTGCAGGAATGTCAACTCTTAATTTCATGATGTATCATGGGCTTAAGAAAATTGAATTTAATAAAGGCAAAAGATGAATGGCACCTTTAAAGGTCCCAACACTTGTCTTTATTAGCAGGACAAACTGCAGGGTCTCCGAACACTGCTTCTCTCCAAATGAAAGTTTAAATGAAAAGTACAGCGGTGTCACAGGTTAAATTTCATTGCAGGACTGGCTAACGTTGTTACTTAGGAGTGGGGCTGATTTCATGGGGCCGGGATCTGTTGCCTTAGATACCGACGGAGCAAACACTGCCAGAGCCTGGAAAAATCTCCGCTATAGGAAGCGTGCAGATAAACAGCCTTTGGGGAACGCTCCTTTACCACTTGCTTAAAAACAGACCAAATAAGCCCTGAAGAGCTGCTGCTCTTTCTCCCGAGCTGAAGTTGCTCTGCGGGTCCCACCCTGAGTGCCTGGCCGCGTGCTTCCCCAGACCTGCGCTAACGCTGGATGTTGTTAAGTTTTCCATATTTCTAGTAGCATTTAGTTTTTATTTCCTCGGCCCGTTTTAACCTGACCCTCCTGGCAGTGCTTCCTGCTGTCAGTGCTGGAAGGCAGTGCCTTTGCACGTCAGCATCCCACCGCTCCATAGCCCCTGGCGATGCTCCTGGTCCCTTGGGGGCTCCATTGCCCCATTCAGCAGTGTCCTCATCCAGCCTCACTTTTTCCTGTTCCGTGGGAGATGCCACATGGCTGTAGCCGGTGCCTTTGGCTGCAGGCAGCCAGTGCTCAGCCCTTTCCCCTCTGTATCCTCCTCCCTTTCCCTTCTCAGCAGTGGGATCCTCGGGTCCTCCCAGTCCTTCAGGAGGTAACACAGCACAGATAGGGATGCTCCCTAAACTGCTGTGCATGCACAGCTGTCCTTGCAAAGCCATCTGACCGCTTGCTGCCTCCCTCTGTGCACTCCAGCACCGCAAACGCTTGATTCCATTCATTTCTCCAACCTGCAGGCATGTGCCCCCTAGAGCACATCCTGCTTAGGGCCGGATACCTCTCCTCCCAGGGACACGTTGGGTGTTTCCTCTATTTACATTATTTGCTGTTTCCATTCACCCACCCACTGCTGTGTCATGATGTCATCAGCTCACACGTATGACCTCACATTAATTTCCCTCTGTGGGTCGTGGGGGTTGCAGCCAGGGTCCAAACTGGTGTTAGTTCCTCTGCTGCGACTGCACTTCCACATGCTAATTTTACTCACAGGAATTATATATATATTTTTTTTGTATTATTTCTTAGTTGTCTCTTCCAGATGTTTTCAGGCAGTTTTTTTTTTGTTGTTGTTAAACTAATTCCATTCATGTTTTAAAAATTTATGAAAGCGCTAATAAAAATGTCAAAGTGGTAAAAATGTTAGCTTTTGCTCTGCTTTGATTAAATTTTGCAAACTGTTTTTGAATATTAAAAAGCAATATTTTTTTTTATTCTCTCTCCCCCTCTCCATTTCTCCCCAGAAGTGATTTGAGAGGCTCGGTGCGTGGATATCACTCAGCAGGCTCATTTGCACTCCAGAACCTCGGTGCCATGCATCTCTATTAAATAACATAGACAAATTATTCTTTAAAGACACCAAACAAATTGTCGCTTCTCCTCTCGCATTAAACTGGAAGGAGGAGAGGGAGTGAAGAAGGAGGGCTGCAAACACAAAGGATTTTATCGCTTTTATTCGGCGGTTGGCTTTTTTAATTTCGTGTGTATTTTTTAATAATTGTGAAATCCATCGTAACGGGATTTGTTTAAACTTTTTATTAACAGGTCCATGTAAATTTTTGATTGTTGATTATTCAAATAATTGAACATTCTTCTGATGAAGAACGTTTTTATTTCCCTATCAGCATAAGTTGTCTGCAAAGGGGAAAATGAAGCAGGGTGCGCTGCTGTGCTGCGTTCCGTGGCAGTGGCTTGGGGGGAGCTCCAGTCCCTCTCCTCCCACTGCAGTGTTCCTTGTGACTTTGATTTCACCTCTCCTGGGCTACTGCACTCTAGCATGGAGCTTTGCATTGGGCTTGGCTCTGTTCGGGGCTTCCATTTGTTTGGTTTACGTGAACAGCTGCTCTTCTTCTCACCCCATTCAGGAGATCATCGAATTCCCTATCCTGAAGCTGAATGGCAGGACGATGGAAATCGAATCCACCTTTCACATGTATGTTCAGCCTGTGGTGCATCCCCAGCTTACGCCCTTCTGTACAGAGGTAAAGTGCAAAGGTTCCCCGGTTCTCCGAGTCCCGTGGGGAGCAGGTTTCCATTGCACCAGGGTTGGGGCCTTCTGCTCATACTGTCCTGCCTCGTGTTGAGGACAAGGGGATCTTCTTATGTCATTGTAGCAGTGTGCAGAGGTCTCTCTTTGTGTTCATGAGTTATAATCATCCAGTTACAACCTGCTAGCTGAGATCGGTTCTGTTTACGACTAATGAACATATTCCTGGGTGACCACAAAACGCATTGTTGTGTGTTGGATGATCTACAAAACACTGCAGTCTCCATGTAAGCTCTTTGGGATCGTGCCGTGCTGATCTTTGATGGGGGAGATCACAGAGCATCTACACAAAAGTTTTTAAGTTCCTTTTGCTTTGGATTTTTGTCACTGTTTTAATATTGTCCAGATCAGCAGCTAAAGCACTGACTGTGGGCTTGGGGTACCCGGGCTTTTTGTTCTGTCCTGGTGACATCCAGCACCACTGACACCATGATGTGTTTTCTCCATTCTCTGTGGCTGCGTTCTCTTTTGACACGCTTGTCCTGCATGTAGCAACTGCTTCCAAGTGACTTCTGCGTGTTAAGTGGAGCCTTCTTTAGGACCAGTCAGCCCCGTCCATATTTGCACATTGTTAAAACATACACACACATACACGTTTCTCTCTTCCTTTCTCCTGTAGCTAAAAACCATCCAAAGATATTTTATTTAAACTAAAAGGGAGAGAAAAAAAAAAAAAAAAAGACTGAGCGCTGAGAACATTATTCCCAGGAGAGGGACTTTCAGAAGGCCCTGTTTTCATACATTTATAGCTACATTGGAAATGTTTTTGCAACCTTAACACCAGAAGGCTGGACAACTACTTGGGTTGCCCCTATGCACAGGAGGCTTGCTGGACGTATGCTGGTAGAAATGTCTGCTGTGATAGATATCACAGCTTGCACCTAAGAGCAATGTTCCCTTCTAGAACAAGGCCTGGAAGGTAAGTGCTGTGTGTCATTGGATTTCTAGAGAAGTCATCTCACTTATTCACTCCTACTTACATTCCTTTTCCTAGGAATTCCTCTGTTGTAACCTTCCCCCACGCCATTCATTTGTCTCTGGCACTGGTTTTTCAGAGGTACTGTAGAAACCTACGGGGTTTGAGAAACATAGGGAGCCCCAGGAGCAGCACCAGCTGCGCTGTGTATCCCACTCCAGCACAGCCCCTGCCTGCACAGCTCCAGAACTTGCCATCAGCTTTCAGCTGGTTTCTGTTGTCTGAAAAATACCCATTTTGCTAAATGCCAGTAAAGGGCTTTGTCTAGGCACCTCTACTTACAAAGGGTGAGATTTATTGGCCTCTTTGTCTACAAAGAAAGACCAGGCCCGATTATCAGATCGTACACCAGAGACAAGTGTTTAGGTAATCAGCAAACTGTCTTGGAGTAGAAATACGATGGTTTCCCAGATAAACTCTGGTGCAAAAAACAGCAGTGTTGATGCTGCACGGGAGCCTGGCTGCTGTGCTGCTGCTTTTCTTCTCCCTGCCCATCGCTTTGCCGGGAAGTGGTTGCACTCTTTGGGAAGGACTGGGTGTGGGAGGCTCACCAGGGCCACCCGATGTTATTCCTCTGGTCTGGAGCATCTCTCGCGCTCCTCTTCCTGAAGAAAACAACACAAAAAGTGTGTCTGCAAGGGAGGAGGGCTTGTGGTCGCCTTCAGGGCATCACTCTGCTTCGGTTTTGGGGTGGCTGAACTGTACCCTGGCTTCGAGAGGTTCCTCCAACCTCCCACACCAGTGCTGGGAACACGCCTTCCATGCTGCTTCATTCTGTAGCCTTTTTCTGATCCCATATCTCTTGGCCTGGTTCTGCTGGACACGAGCCTTAAGGCTTGGTTCTGATGAAGAGTGTGCAGAACTTTCAGGCAGGGAAGGTGAGGAGAAAAAGCTCCTCATGCCCTTTTGGAAGATACAGGTGGTTTGAAGCCCAGGAAAGCTCATACCAGGAGCTGAAATGACAGGTTCCCTCTACACATGAGGTGCTTGTTCAGGCTTTTTCATGGTACTTTGCTCTCTTTTTATGATTAATTTTTATTGATTTTTTTTTTTCCTGAAGGAACAGACAATAAAAGTACAGAAAGATAAATGCCTTATCGCTTGTTTATGTTCCCAAATACCATGTGTTTCTTGGAATCGCCAGCAAAACTTTACAATGGTGCAATTTGATGTTTTTATATTTTATCAAAACTGTGGGATCAGATAATACTGCAGAAAGCTAGTGCACCTGAGTGGGTGTTATGGGTGATGTACGTAACTGAGAGCAGAAAAGGTGACAAAGGATGGGAAGGTAGGATCCTGGTCCCCTTTGGGCAGTCTCTGGCGATGAATTGTACCTATCCTTCATGCGCTTCCTGTGGTCAGGCTGGAGCTGTCCCCCTGTGCCAGGCAAATGTGTGGGGAGAGAGGCAGCGAGGAGGGGGAGAAACCAGCCAGAACGCTTTAAAAACCACTTTGAAGAGCTGCATGCTAATCTCCTAAATCTATTTGCCTCTTAGAATATGGGGAGTCTGCAGGCAGCAGCTGTTATCCAATTAAAATACAGATTAATATGAAAACAGTTTCTAGGATATGAGTGTCTGTGTCCCTCCACTTCCTTAAAATTCCACCTTATAATGACTTGATGAACTTGAGAAACCCACCTAGAGGAACTCTGCATTCTTAAAATTAGAATACTTTCCCTAAAAGGTATATATTACCATTGCATGGAAGTCACGATGAGAAAATAATCTCTCCACTTGCAGCTTATTCAGCGAGTCAGGTATTTGGTATTCATTAAATGCAATTACAGTTTAATTGGAGTTTAATCTTTTTTTTTTTTTTTCTTGTTCCTCTTCTGAGTTCAGTGCTGTAAGCCAAGCAGCCAATGGAACAGAGAGGTAAAGCAGCGGAGCTGCTTCCAGCTGCCATGTTGTAGCAGAGCCCCTTGGTTCTGTGCAGGAGGCCATGCTGGTCCCCTGGAAAGTGCCAGATGAAGGGAAATACTGGAGTGTGCACTTGTTATAATAATGATTTTTTTAATTACTTGGGTGCATTGATGGCAAGCTACTGACCTCCAATATTCGATATGTTAAAAGACAGTTTTGTCAGTTGGAAGGCAGACAGAAAAATTATCTGCTGTGTGCCTCAAGCTATCACAGGCGGAGGCCCATGAGACCGCATCTGTCTGTGTGTGTGCCTACCCTTCAGCAGCCAAGCCATCCCGCTGCAATGGTTTGTTGCTCAACACCGGGAATGAATGGATTCCCACTGGTTCCCACTGAGTGATAGTGTGGTGTCATCCCAGTACCAGGGGCATGCCCAGAGCCCCCAGTAGGGCTCATCAGAACAGGAAGAACTGGGAAGGGGCTGCTCTGGAACACTCTGTCAGGCCGTGCAGCGGCACTGCTGCTCCCTGAGTGCCTCCTGTCCCACTGGGAGTTCATTGTTCTGTGGGGATGGGCAGGAGCCCTGTACTTCTCTGTGTTTGGGATGGAGCTCTGCCTTTGCCTGTGGCTCTGCTGTGGCTGATCCCTCGGCAGCCCCCACGCGGGTCACAGGAGCATGTTTTGTTTGCAGGGAGAAGGACAGCAGAGGAGACCTTTCTAATGATCTTTTGAGTGCTGCTCTGATGGCTGCTTTCTGTTTGTCTCTCGTTTCAGCTGACTGGGATTATTCAAGGCATGGTGGATGGGCAGCCGAGCCTCCAGCAAGTGCTTGAGGTAAGCAGAGTAACCTTTATTTCCTGAACTCTGACCTCTAGTCCTGTCGTCTCCTCTTCATCTCTTTCCCTGCACCCTCCCCTCGCTGAGAATCGAACCGCGTAATTTGACTATGATTACAGCTTCATTAGAATAACATTTGCTGTCACGTCGGTGACACGCTGCTGAGAGTATTGAACCATTGATCTGTCATTTCCAGCTGTTCATGTCAAGGGTGCTGACAAGATATCCAAACTCTTGCCAGCAGATAGGAGAAGAGGCGATTCTTGCTTGAGCCAGTTTTAAAGGACCGAGGCGTTGCTTGAGACCACTGCTCTGGAAGCTCTGCCTTTTTTCCTTCCTCTCTCTCAGCATTTTATTAAATTAATTTTTTTCTACCTATTTAAATGCTAAATAATACATGTAGCATCGAAGGAAAATGCCTCTAAAATCTAATCTGGAGGATTTGCAAATGCAGATATAGCCCTAATAATGCCATCTGCTTAATGTTGAATTCCTACAGCATTTAGAGCTTAATTAGCTTGGAAGTGTTTCTCCATCAATAGCTTTTGTTGGTAGTCAAATAATGAAGGAAACCTCCCCAAGCAGAGCCTGCTCGGGCTGCAGGTTGCTGCTCAATGCATTGTCTCTGTCAGGATTTCCGCTGCTGTGTTACCTAATTGTTCCTAATCAGAATAATTGTAACAATTGCTTATGTGAAGAAATCAAATTAAAGGCTTTAAAATCCTCCATGGAGACAGCACTTCATGGGCACTCACATCAGAGTTCAGCAGGGTTGCAGCAGGAGCTTTGCTGACAGATCCTGGAGGTGCAGGTCCATTCTTCTTTGGGGTGGTTGCTCCCAGGAGGGCTGTCCTAGCTGGAATGAATGTCTTCTCGGGGGGGTTAGCCTAGGTTAGTTCTGCTTCGTTTCTCCTTGAGGTGGGTATGCATCCTCCAGATTATTGTGGCCCGTTTGTGAAGTGGATCCAGAACATCTGTCCCTGTGGGAAGTTTGCTGGGGATACTGGGCTCACTTGAAACCCATGTTGAATGAATTGTAAGGAGGAAGGAGAGAAAAAAAACCTGGGAGAGGGAGGGAGGACACCTGCCTTTGACTGTGACTGCTGCAGTGCTCAGATGTACCCAGTCCTTTGTCTCTCCCCCTCTCCCATATCCTTTGTGTGAAGTGGAGTGTGTGAGCAATGCTGTGGGTGAGGGATGCCATCCCAGGATGCTTGCGTTTCCCTGGGTATTCAAGCAGGTAGTCAGAAGCTCCTGCTCAAATCTGTTTTGCTCTCTGATTCCCTTCAGTTCTCAGCCTGATGCCTGGAGGGCCATGGTGGAGCCTCTTGCTTTGGCTTCTCTTGCCCTCCCCCAGGCCTCAATGGAGAGCTTTAAGAAATAAGCGCGTTCTTCTTGGTTGGAGGGGACACAGGTTGAGATCCCTACAAGCCCATTTGGTACAGGGAGAGGAGAAGTGGAGGAATGCCAGGTAACAGTACAGCCGTATTGTCCCGTTAAGGCTGCACAACTTCCATCCCTCTGTGAGCAGAGCGGCTGTGGTGCCTGATAAGATCATCTCTGCTGTGGTTGCCTGATGTCTCCTATCAGAAATCTTCAAAGGTCCAAACGTGCTGTTGTTCAGATGGCAAGCAAAAAGAGGAGAGAGAGGGAGAGGAGTGGATAAGATCACAATTTTCTTCTCTCTTGATTGCAAGCAGCTTATCTGAGTTTAACTGTTGTGGCTCGGCCTGTCTCTGCAAAACTCATCCCCTTTTCTTGCCTTCCTTTCAGAGGGTCGACGAGTGGATGGCGAAGGAAGGCCTCTTAGATCCCAGCGTCAAGTCGATTTTTGTGACCTGTGGAGACTGGGATTTGAAAGTGATGTGAGTATGGAAAGGGAGGGAGGTTTTTTCTGGGCTTTATTGCTCCATGCTTGCCTGTAATGTGGATATCTTTGTCCTTACAAGCCTCCGACTGTCCCCAGTCTTTATTTTTCAGGGAAATCGTTGTTCGCTGTGCATAATTGGGAGTGGAGGGTTGTTTAAGAAGACAGGTAGGTGCTAGGCATAGTGCCAGATTGTTGCCCAGGATAATCCCTATAGCAAATGAATCCTTTTGTAACCCCAAGAAAGGTTTAAACTGGGGCTTTGTGATATTTCCTGTTTTTAGCCAACGTATTTTCCAAAGGGATGATTATCCCTGAGCACACGAATGAAACTCCATTTCTGAACACTCAAATCAAGCAATAGTCCTTACCTGACTTTGGCATGCAAAGCCTTCTCCCTGTCATCTTGGCACATTGACTGGATGTGAATCAAAGTAGTCTTTGGAAAAAGAGTACAAGCCAAGTCTGACATGCTTCATTGGTATTTTGTATCACTGAGGTCATGTTCATGAGGGGGGTGACTGGTA
This sequence comes from Numida meleagris, assembly GCF_002078875.1. Lineage (NCBI taxonomy): Eukaryota > Metazoa > Chordata > Aves > Galliformes > Numididae > Numida > Numida meleagris. Next base: position 20,472,359 of record NC_034415.1, on the reverse strand, counting down.
TCTAGAGAGTACCAGGTGGGGACCTGCGCTGGGGTCTACAAGTACTGGCGTATGTGCATATTTTCTCATGAAAACAGCTAGACCAGCAATCTAGAAATGTGATTTTCAAGAATTGGAGTTGTGTCTAAGAATGAAGTTAATCTAATCTGTAAGGTATTTGCAGAGTATTATCATATTGTGCTGAATGCACCTGGATTGCTGTAAACTTGCTTCAGCTTTTCATTTCCTCAGTGCTGGGTAAAGGCTCCTGTTGTTAGCACATCAGTAAAGCCTGGACTTGACACATACGAAGCTAAGCTGACATCCACAACTCGTTAGTAGTGTTACTTGGTGTTCACTGTGACGTTGGTTTCCACAAGTTGGAAGCCTAAATAAACTGCACACTGCCAGGGAGCAATCAGCACCGGTTCCTTCCCTGCAGAGTGGTCTTTGTAGAGTGGCAGCTCCTTGCTTCCTCATGGTATGATTAGTGAGGCATGAGATACGAGGATCGAAGCAGCAGCACAAGCGCTAGTGGAGATGAGGAATTTGCCATGCTCTTTTGAGTCAGAATTTGCTGGGACTCTGCTGGGGTCACGACCAGAACTTGTGTATGAGTATATCGCCAGTTCCTCTGTCACTGTTTTAATGTGTTTTTCTTAGTAAATCACCATTAAACATTCATTAGAGACCAACACAAAGACAGCTGCAGGGATGTGCTAATCATCTATTTCCCATCTCTTCTTTTTCTTGGCTCTTTCCTTCTCTGTTGCTGTTTTGAGAGTCCAGTTTACTGCTTTTGGTGATGCTTGTGAGGAACATCTGTGATTTGCCATGTTTCAAAGCCCGTCCTTCCATCCCTTTCACGCCAGGCTAACAAAGTTCCCAGATAATGACATCCTATCTCAGTGTCTGTATGAAATAGGCAACCTTCTGCGTTTTTCTTTCTTCAGAGGCTGATAGTGGGGAAACACAGTGAAGATACCCTGTTTCTGGTGAGCCACAGGGGCTGTGGGGTGAGCTGGGCCAGCAGGACACGCAGCTCTGGAGCCCAGATACTTGATTTGCCATTTGCAGCGGTCTCTTGCATGGATTGTGCCTCACTAGTCAGCTGGAAAAGAACACTCCACTCCTGGCCACAAGGCTGCAGTGAGTGGTTCATTTCTCCCTCTTGTTTTAAAAAAATGTTTTAAACCATTAACTTCAGAATTCAATCCTGAAGCGTCTCCAGGGCAGAGCAGAAAATACATTTTGTGTTTCCAACCACAGATACAGGGAGCCTGGCTGCAGACGCTCAGTGAGTAGCGCATCGCACTGCTCTGCCACCGATTGGGTGCAGCAGCATGCAGCGTCACATCTGATTAGCTCCATGCCAGTGAATGAGGCTTGAGTGAGGACTCCCTGCCAGCTCTGACTTGTCTCATTTCCCATTACTTTTATCCGTCACCACAAATGCCGAGTCTCCCTCCTAAACTAATTAAGTTTGCGTGTGTTTAGACACATTGCCAAATAGGGTTTAGCAAAGCAGAACTGAGCATCTCTTTTTAAAGAGGGAAGGCACAGAGCTGAAACAAGGCTGCTTAGACAGGGAGATGCATCCTCAGAGAGGTGGAACATTTAGGAAGTATTCCAGGGAATTACCTTGTGCTTCCCTAAAAGACTTGCAGTGTTGCTGGTGCCCTGTTCTACCAAGTGGAGTCCACGCGCTTGGCGCTGAAGGTACTGGGACGGAGAGGGGAGGTGGTGCTACTTGTCCAAGTTTGGAGGAGTGTGTCCTTGGACGCATTGCATGGTGAAAATCCCACTGGGTTCTAGAGGAGTTCTGGAGCAAGCTGTGTTCCTCTTACTAGTGTCTGATGTGGTTTGTAGTTCCTTGTCCTTAGCTTGGCTGTTGTTAGAAAACTGTGCAGCTTTGTTCTCCAACAAAGACTTGGGATTGCTTGGCTTCAGTCTACGTGTGCTGCTCTACATGTGCTGGGGAACGATGTCTTCTGGACAGGCCTGTCTGCTGTGGGTGCTTCCTGCAGGTGCAAGGGCACCGGGAAGCACACTGAGATGAGCTAATTGGATTTGGTGTGGTGGCTGGGTCACGGAGGAGAACCTACCGGCCTGTCACCATCCAGTGGTGGATGTGGGGACAAGGTGGGTAAATAACCCCGTCAAAGCCAGGAGTTGCAACATGTGTAGTGCTCAGCTGAGAGAAAAGCACAAGAGGAACAGTGTTTGCCAAGGTGCAGAGCTCTGATGAGGGAGTCCTGCAGCATTCAAGATGGATGCTCAGCTGCTAAAGGACCTGTGAAGCCTTAGGAGTCTTCAGAGAATGAGGTGTTGTGTGGCTGCACACTTGATTTTTCTTGAGGATCAGAGCTTTCCTGGTAGATCACAGAGCTCTTTCTGCCTGGCTTCCCACTGAGCACCAGTCACAGGGAGCTGGGAAAAGGACATGCACCTGGGAAGGGCTCGTAGAGGCACCAGTTGAGATCCTCTGCTCTGCTCCTCGTAGATTTGTCATGGTCATGGAGCAAAACACAAAAGAAAGTTGCTGCTGGAAGATTTGGCTGCTGCTGCTGCTGGAGAGAAGGCTCTGAAACGGAGTGCTGCTGGCTGCCAGCTTTCAGCTCTGAGCCAGGCTGGAGTCGGGGAGACAGCAGCTCTCCTGCCGCCCCTCCCCTTCCCTCTTGTTAAGATGCAATTTCTTTAATGAGGAAAACCTCTTGAGTAGGAACATCACCTTTCTGAAGGCATGTCCTGACAAGGCAGTTCAAGCCGACAGAGTCGCATCTCAGCTTCAGCAAATATCAGTCACTCATTACAGAGACTTCTCCCCTCCACCCCCCAGCAGCACCCCTCATTCCCAGACAAGGGAATGAATCACACTCCTGCTCTTGAATACATCATGACAGTCGTGGTTCTAATGAGAGAAGGCCATTCATTCTGGGTGGAAAGTTCCCTGTGCCGACACAGAAATGTTATTAATTAAAGAGAGCTACCTGAAGCAAAAGATGAAAGGAGCACCAGACCTGCCAAGCTAAAATATGAGTGGGGATACAGCCTCGTTAGGCACACGGTCCTCGGGCACAGCGGGAGGATTCCTTCAGCCTGTTGCAAGGAGCTCTCCTCCAAGTTGAAAAGCTCCGGGGCCGGATTCGGACCCAGCTTTAGTGCCAGGACCTCCTCCTGCACTCAGGTGGAACTGCTGCTGGTGGTTAAACAAATCACATTGATGTGGCATTGAGTAGTGAGGGTAACGTACCCCTGCAGGGCTGAGGGAGCCGCTGACTGCAGGAGATGATTTTAGCGGAAAGAGAGGGTACTCAGAGTCTGCCGAGGTTGAGCCCTTGCATTGTAAGCTCTTTAGTGTGGTTTCTCTCTTCTGAAATGTCAAATTGCCTCCCTCCATGTGTGGAACCATTTTACCCGCTCTGTAAGCGCAACGTGAATTAATCCTGGCGACCAAAGGAATGTTTTCAGTGTGTGTTCCTGCTACAGAGCTGAGACGCGGGGCGGTTAGGTGATAGGGCTATGGTCACACATGCATCATGCATGCAGGTAGAGGCAGGGAAAGGAGCCGAAGCCACATCTGCTGAACCTCAGAGCTACACCTTAATGTCAAAAGCACAAGTCAGTCCTTCTCCGTCCAGGTTCGGATCATTCTGCAAACGCATCAGAAGAGTAAAAGCACGCATAGGCTTTGCTCTGTGTACCTCCAGTGTGAAGATGTTTGTACTGCACTTACTGTGGCTGATCACAAAGTGCTAATTTATTTCTTTACAGGAAACTACTGCTCAGAAGTTTTTTATTTTCTTAAATAAGTGTTGAAATGCAAGTACTCTCTAATGCAGTGATATAACACTGTGAAGTGTCTTGAAATGTTTATAGCCCTTGGTGCTCTTGCTAGATTGCACGTTAGTAAATTCTGAGCAATGAATTATACCACTGCTTAATTCTTTGTTACTCTTTTAGTCCTTCCTGTGCAAGTGGCACTGGCTGGGAGGACACTTGCCTTCTGAGACCAGCTCAGAGTGTATCAGTGGACTGGTCTTTCTGGCTTTCTGTCCTGGTGACTTGGTTTGGGATCAGCGTTAGGTCATGAAGAAGACAAAGAATTGACAGTGTTGGTGTCCCTTGTGCATGCTGTTCTTTATCACAGGAATGGGAGGGGGTCAGCAGTCTCTGCCTGTGGCAGAAGTTGCAGGCAGCCCCTGAGTTGGGTGCATGGTGCTGCTTGGGTAGCTATGGGAACAGGCAAGAGAAGTTATAGGGTGAGCTGGTTAGGTGACGGCATCACAGGAGGTAGGTTCAGAGAGTGGCTTTGAGGGGTAGCAGAGAAGAGGTGGTAACAGAAATATAGTAATCTGCCTTTAAAAATAAGACAATAATTCCAACTAAAATCTTTGGATTAGCTTTTTTGTTGCTTCAATGCAGATTGTTTTGCTGACCAAGCCTGTGGTATATCCTTTCACATGGTTACATTGGCTCAAGAAGTGGGTGGTGAACTGCAGTGCAGGGACGGGACTGAATATCCAGGGTCAGGAACCTTTTGAGTCAGCTCTGCTGATGGAGTTGTTCATGTAATTACATCCTAAAGTGCATTGCCGGAGCTAAGCAAGGGAGCCTTATGAGCATGCTCTTCTCTAGCACTTACAGGGAGTAGCACTGACCCCATTCACTTCTGTGACCCTGCAGGCCAGCTTTTTGTTTTTAAAGGAAATGATATCAGAGATGCAAAATAAATCTTGGATTTTTAAGGTTTCCCCCTTAAAAATAAGGGTGTACAATGCTTATTTAAAATTAGTTTTGCACCCTTGATTTTTGTTGTCCTTCTGCAGCAGTTCCCCACCTGTCTCCTGTTCCTGCCTTTGTTTGAAATGCGTTGGTTGCATGAAGCTTCTTGGGAGCAACACCAAGATGTGCAACTGCGAGAATGCCTTTGCATTCTTAGCCTCTGCATTACGTTTTTGGACATGAAATCTTTGTACAGGGATCGTCATGCAATGGACTGTCACTTTCAGGTCTGCTACTTGCCTGGCACATCATAGCAGAGATGTTTGTCATAGTCAGGGCTGTAGTTGCCAAAGGTCTGTGATGCCTGACGCACGCTGTGGATCATGGATTCTGTTGCTTGGGAATCAGTGCCAAAGAAGTTGGTGCAGAAACTTGAAATAAATTCATGGTGTAGGGGAAAATTAGACAGGTGTTGCATGACATACTTCATTTCCAGCAGTGAACCCTTGAGGTGGGGTAACAAATGGAGAAGGTGGATTTTCCATGCTTGGATAAAGTAATGCAAGCTGTATTTGGACAATGACTCTAGACTGAATGTGAGCCATCGGTCTCAGTATCGTCTTATCATACAGCAGGGAAAGATAATTCCTTCTGCAACAGAAATCTCTAACATGAATTTTTTGTCCAGTGTTACAATGAATTTAGGCAAAACGGCTGCAAAACCAATGCATCTGTAATGGGTATTTGGTAAAAAGCACCCCTGGTCTTCTGTGCATGTATGAGAGGCCTCTGATAGCAACTCGACATCATGGTTACCTCATGCCCTGAGGGATCAGAAAGCTGGCTGACTTGAGGACCGTAAAGGAGAAACCACTGGAGGACTCCTTATCATCTGATTTCGGGTGTGTGCAGCATGAGGAGTAGCTTCATCAAGTGTGACTTTTCCTTATTACTTCAAAAAGCTTAATTTTTCTAGCACTAGACATCTGTAGTGTTTCATGCTGGGGCTGAAATGTCAGCTGTCTCCCTTTGGATCTCAGCTCTTCTGAGCTCCCAGCCAAAGCAATGTGGTTGTGTGTTGGCATCACTGCTGCCTTCCCACTGGCTTTGCTGGGAGTAGCGTGCTCATGGCTGCTCAGGTTGGAGAGCTCTGCTTGAAAAATACTGCTAGCCTGGAAGCAGCCTCTTTGTTCTAGACGAGCTTGGCATAACTCGGTGGCTTTCTTGAAAGCATTTTAATTGTTTGCATGCTTGTTTCCTGTTGGGAGCCATTTTCCTGGATGGGTTCAGTCCCTTTCCTCCTGGAGCTCCTGGCTGGCACAGACCTACTGGGCCATCTTGAGGTCATCCCTGGTATTTTCCCTCCAGCGTATTCTCATGTGCATTGTCCAGCCCCTGTCCGTAGCCTGAGGAGTGGATGTCTGGGTGTGTGCGGGACACCACAGCTGCAGATATATTTTTGAGCTAAGTCCATTCCACATTGGAACCACCTTTTCCTATGTGTTTGGCACCCCAAGGAGCGTGTCTTGTGTTTAGCTCTGGACCAGGTGTTGATGTGAGGCAAGTGGAGGTGGCACACAGAAGAGCAAGACTTGGGGGAAGAGGAGCGAGGATGCAGTGCGATGTGCCAGCGGGGCCCTGCGGGAGGCTCATGCTGCCCAACCTCTTGCCCTGCCTGGGCCTCCCCAGCATTCTTTGCCTCCTTTTGAGGGCTTCCTCCTTCCATCTGCCCAGCACCTGCATTCCAAGTCACCCGTCATCTCCTTCTGTAGGTGCCTTTGGTCATCTCTATTGTCCCTGCTCACTTCTTCCACCACGTTGGGCTGCTCTCGGTGCCAGTGTCCACCTGGGCTGGGCTCAGCTCCATCCTTGATGCAGAGCCACGTGCTGTGCAGCAAGGCAAGGTGGGAGGCTGCAGCCCCTCTCCTCCAGCTCACCATGCTCCCCAAGCTGAGGAGAGCGGTTACATTTTATGGGCCATTTAGCTTCCCAGTAGTGATCCTAATTCTTCACAGCGTGCGTGTGCCATTTCTTGGTTATTAAAAGGACCCCTGAAAAGGAGCTGCCCTCTGAGTCAGTGCTCTTCCACGCAGTTAATTGCAGGAGGGTTTTGCTTAGAAAGTGAGGCTTAATACTTCCATAGCCCAGGTTCTGCTGGCCACAGGGAATGACCTCGGTGCGCTGTCAGGGAAGAACGCCTGTCTCATGCAATTCAGACTTGGGATTGCACTGGAGGAAGCCCACTTGCTTTCTGCATAGAGAGACAGGGTGCTTTAGGGGCTGGCTGGCCAGGTGTCTGAGCCTTTCATCCTTTCATCTCTCTGTCTTTATATTGTGTGACACTTCGGGTGCCGAAATAGCTTCCATTCCTCGGGGGCCCGAGCAGGCTCCGCAGTTACGGGAAAGGAGTGATTACCTCTGAGTGACACGTTAGCCGAAGGATGGATGGCTGCGGTTGCATGGCAGGTGGGAGATGGATGGGTAGAGGGTGGGTTAAGGGGAGGTTCTTGTCAAGTCCCTGTGGTGTCTGCGAGAAAACAGAGCTGGCAAGCCATCAGGTTGTGCGCTTCAGGTGTGAGGAAGCTGCCAAGATCCCTGGCACTGGGAAATGCCAAGTGGAGTGTTCCTGACACATGGAGCGCAGCGGTGTGACAGAAAGAATGAGGCTGGCGTGGAGGGGTTAACGCCTGTGGAGGCGGTCTGCAGAGGTAGGATTTGCCAGCAGGGTAACTCAGCCCAATGGCAAGACCACGTGAAAGAATTCAGAGCCTGCAAGAGGAACGCTGAAAGTTGTCAATTGCCAAAGTTTTTCGCATTTGCTGCAGGAAATTGGTGGATTAAGTGGCTCTAAGCACCAGGGTCTTGCACTGGTTATATAGGTAAGGTGAAATTAGGAGGAGGCTCAGTAATTAATTTCTCTTGCCGTGACCTGGATGGGAGATGATTCTCACTTGCCACTTTTCCTCAGAAGTTCCTTCAGAAGCTGCTAGGGACTCTGGTTATGAAACCCAGGAAGCAAAGAGGATCCCTGGGTGCCTGACACTTCCTTTTCTCTGCTGGTTTTTTCTCGCAGTCAGCCTCAGGCTGCCTGTCTCTTTGTTAAGAGAGTGACAGCAATGTGACACCGTGAAAATAATTACTAACAAATCACAGTGGTGACTGCAAACAGCTCGCTGCCTTCAGAGGCATGTCAGGGAGCATTAGAGCAGGGCCGTGGGAGCTGCGGAGCGGCTAGGGGCTCTGTCTCTGCTCTAGGCTGAGGGAAGCTTTGGAGACCTTTGGCGCCCACCGCCCCCACATCATTCCCTTCTCTTTGGCTTTTTCTTTCTTTCTTCCCTTCCCTGCCTTTGCCATCAATAATTAAGCCCATTAATTGCACAGTGAGCTCGGGAAAGCTGAGAATGGTGAGGCTGGGCTTGTGCCTGCCCTGCGTTCAGCAGCCAACCACAGAGCAGCAGAAGCATTTCTGGAGGGGTGCTGAGGACAGCGTATCCAGGCTGTGCTCCTCATCTTGCAGCCCTTGTGTCTGCCCTGGGCAGGGATGTGTGTTAGCTGCGTACCCTTAGGAATTTGTGTGCTGCTGGTGTATGTTTGGAGAGTTGCTCCTGTCCTTGTCCTCAGCAGTTGCTAATCTCAGTGATTCAGTGATCCTGAAAGCAAGTTTGCGTTTGTGTAGAGCATCACAGCAGGTGTGCAGCTGCTGGATATCTCCAGCAAAAGAGCACACATAGGAAGGAGAAGACCTTCCAGGGTGCTGTAGGGATGGTGCCAGTCAGCAGGGGTGGAGCTGTAGGTGAATGTGATCTTCAGAGAGCAAACAGCAGGCAGGTGATGGTTGAGGAATGTGGTTGGTACCAAACAGAGCAGCTAGAGGAATCTGCAGAGATGCTCCCCCACACACTTCAGCAGCTGTGGCTGCGTTGCAGTAAGAATCATAGAATATCCCAAGATGGAAGAGGCCCATAAGGATCATAGAATGGCTTAGGTTAGAAGGGGTCTCAAAGATCACGTAGTTGGAAACTCCCTGCCGTGGGCTGGTTGCCACCCACCAGCTCAGGCTGCCCAGGGCCCCATCCAACCTGGCCTTGAGCACTTCCAGGGATGGGGCATCTACAGCTTCTCTGGGCAGCTGCTGACCCAGGAGAGGAGCAGGAGATGGAGGTGAGACAGCTGCCACAGGCTCCTTTGCCGAACAGCCCTCTTCTTCATTCCCCTGGTTACTCAAGTGATTTCCCTGACTGTCACATCTGTAAATAATGTTGCTGGCACATCTAGTGAGATGCGGAGTGGCGATGGAGGGGGGAGGGCTGACGCTGGCTCGTAACAGCCCCTCTCCCTGATTCATACAATATTTATGCAGGGGCTGGGAGTTGGCGGCACTGACCTCCGGGTCGGGCTGTTAAACAGCTCCCGCAGCCCCTGCATCCTAATTGCTGCACTTGTCCTTTGCTCTGGAGGATTCACTGCTCCTTCTCTCCGCTGAAGCAAATACTAATGGCAGCTCGTGCTTAGAGGTGGGAAGCAGTCTCTCTCCCTGCAAGAAAAAGCCAAAGTTGTTTCCCCTTGTGCAGAGCTGATCTGTAACAGTGCAGAAACCTGGGCTCAGCCCGTTTCTCAGGGTGCTGGGCAACCCGTGCTTCCAGACTGTCCCGTAAGCACACGGAGCTGTCATGTATGTAATGCTCAGTTATATATCAGCAGAGGGGATGGGGTTACCCCATCCCACTGCCTCTGTTCCCTTAGTAGGGAGAGGAAGAGGAGGCAGTCACAGAAGTCGTTTGGGTGTCTGTGGATCCAGTGACCCATGTGGCCACCCACGTCCTTATCCTGCCTTCCCGAGCTGGCAGCTCTCCTTCGTGACTGGAAAAATGCTGCTCAGACTGGAGACTAATGGCCTTTAAGTGACATGATTGTATTATGTTAAGCGTCTATAGGCTTTACCATTAGGCACTAAACAGTTTATGACTCATAGCAGAGAAGCCCTGGTCCTGAAGAGTGTACAAGCTAAATGGTGAGGACAGGCGAGGGATGGGAGAGGCAAGGCTTCCTCCTGCCTGTCAGGAAGGGAGTTGGGACAGGATGCGTGCTGTGTCCTTGAGCAGCACCTTGCTCTGGGTCTTGCCTGCTCCAGTTTTCTGGGGAGCTACTCCAGGGGGAAACTGTGCAGTCAGGGGAGAGGCGTCTTTAATTTTAGTTCAATTTTTGTGCCTGTTTTGGTTCTGAGGGGGCTTGGACACAATGTATTGTGGATGCGCTCATTGCCTCGGGTGCCCTGTCTTACTCAGGGAGTAGACATGATGCCATGCAGCAGGAGTCTGAGTGCTGCCTCTTCAACAAGCTCACGTGCAGAGGACTGGGCGGTTACGAGATGAAGCTCTGTATGAAACACTTCCTAAGAGGCTGTACAGATGGAAGAAGGACACGCTCCATGTTTCTAATTGGGCTCCACTGCAGCATGAGTCACAGAGTCATTTAAATAGAGATCTCTATTCCAGCCTGCTGCTCTAAGAAGGGCTGACTTCAACCTCAGACAGCTCACTTGGGGTCTTCTCTGAGTGTGTTTGCAGGGAGGAGGTTCCCCACCTCTTTGTCCCAGTGCTTTATTTCCTGTACAGTGAAGATAGGAAGCTCCCCACCTGAAGCTTGTGGTCATGGCTGGTGACTTCCATCGAGAATATGACTGTGCCAGAGGTGCGCAGTATGCTAAAACTGTATGCTGCTCTTGATAAGGTGCTCTGTGATGTTATAAGAAGCTGAACTGTCACAGCAAGCTTGCCTGTAAAAATCTGTTTTAAAGTTTTTCTTGTAGTGTCAGATTCGCAGGGCTGAGGAGGTGACCCTCAGCCTTGGAGACTTTCCAATTTCTCTTTCCTTGGGAGCAACTTGGTGCTCTTCTGCTGTCAAAGGCAAGTCCCCCCAGCCCTCCCCCCTGCTGGAAGGCAGCGTTTGCCCTGGCCCTGAATGCTGCTTTGCTGATCTGGAGGACTTGGAGGTTCTGCCTGCTGCACCCCTAACCTCGGCTGAACTGTGGAACCAGCAAGTCCTGCTTTCCTGCATGATAATTAGGTGGTTATTTAAAATGAAAAGGCTGCATTCTGAGCTTACTCTCATGGCTACTTATTCCCACTGGCTGCCTACTAACAGCACTAGAGTTACTCCAGATTTACTCCCACATGCATAGCAGAAGAATCAGGCCCAGTAAATAGAGCTATGAATCTTTTTAAGAGAAGCTGTTAAGCGGTAGCACATAGATTTATTGTAGCATCATGTGTGTGCAATTGTTGATGAACATCTTCTGTTGGAGGCTGAATACCTACTGTGTTACAGCCTTGCTTTTAATGTTGAGATAGCATCTCTGCCAGCATCGAGCTGACGCACAGACAGAAACCCATAAAAGGGCCAGATTTCACATGGTGCTAAATGCCTTCATGTTTCATTAAGGTTGATGGCAGTGGAAGGCATGCAGTGCTTTGCAGGGCGAGCAAGTGACAGCGAGCCTTTGGAGCTTCCTACGTGGAAGTGTGCCTGGGACAGAGGGAAGGCAGTGCTGGCCAGAAAAGGGCAGGAAGCTCTGTGAGTGCTAGGTATTAGCCTCGCTGCTTTGCCTGGGTTTTTTGGCCTCATTACCCTAATCCAATTAAAGATTGATGGAAAAAACTAACACACTCTCCAGTGAAGGGGTTGGTGTGGAGCCTGCTTCCCTCACTGGGCACTCAGTGTGGCCTCTGTTATCTTTGTGCATCAGCACACCTCCCCGGGCCCTGCGAGCCTCCACACGCCTCGGTGTGTGCTCTTCTCCTGCATTGTGGCTCTCTTATTACTAATGGAGCATGGATGCATTTTAGCTGCTGGTCAGCCCTCATTAATATCCAGAGATGACAGGTTGACATTTGTAAAGAAGACTTGCATTGACCTTCATGTTGTGCATCGGTGCGGTTGCCATGTGGTGCCCTGTGCTGGATGCTGCTGCTGCCTCAGGAATGCATTTGTGCTAGCAGAGGGGCAGGCTGCTCTGTCACCCTTTGCCGCTGCCGGTAGTGCAGGCAGAGTGCCTGGGTGCTTCTGTAACCCTCTGCCCATCCGTGGGACCGTTCCCCATAGCCCCAACCCCAGCGAGCGGCACTGGGTGATGATGGGATTGCAGTTGTGGCTCCTGTGGAGGTTGTACTGGTTCTCCACCATGGAGGTGTGCCCTTTGGGTTCTGGGACTTTTTCCTGGCTCCCACCTGGGGGGTGCAGCAGGAGGAGCTGTGCCCGCTGGGTACCTGCTTGCTGTCAGCTGTCTGTCCCCCCCACCCCCAGCCCACCCATCCCAGTACGAGGGCTGCAGCCAGCTCAGCTCTGACGTTTATTAACGGAGGGGCTTTGAAACAAGGCAGGCTGCTCCTGCAAAGGCTCCTTGCTGCAACTCCGTCTCCTCTCGCCAGCCCATCTGAAGCAATGGCTGCTGGTGTTGAAATTCATTAGTGCTCCCTGACAGGCGATGGAGGCTCGCTCTGTCTGTTCCCACTTCCCTGCTCTCATGTCCCTGCTTCACGCATGCTGATATTTAAAGCTGATGTGCGGCTCGTAGGCTTGTTGCACTGTGACAAGTTTGGGGGTGGCTGAGAGAACTGAGAGGGTGGAAGGAAGGCAGAGAGAGATGAGAGGGGGGGAGAAGGCACCTGTCTCAGGGTTTCTGCCAGAGCCTGGGGCTTTTCAGACCCTCTCCAAATGCATTGTCTTGGCACAGCTGCTGCTTGTGGATTGAAGTACAGTGATGGGGGCAGAGGGATGGAGGCACAGGGAAGGCAGTCACCTGGCAGGGGCTCCTCCAGCCCCTTGACCAAACCTTGCTCTTGGCAGCTGTCCTCCTCCCTTGGGTGACACCTTGCTGCTTCTCCGTGCTGCCACATCCCAGCATCTCCACTGAAGCTTCCCATGCTCCTTCCGCAGAGGATTTCCAGGGCAGGAATGTGCCTGCCCTCTCCTTGGCAGCCTGGTGCAGCGGGGTTGGATGGGCCACGATTAAAATGTTCTGCATCTCTTCCAGCTCAAGGTCTCCAGTGCATGGATTTATTTATTTTTTTTGAAAGCTGTGACCAGGTCTATAAATATCAAGATTTAATGTCCCTTTATCTTTCCCAAAGAGAGACTTATTCTTTAAACTGGCTCAATATCAATACACCCAGTGTGTAGAAAGTGGCCCAATTTCTTTGTCTCCTGACATCTTGAACCCAGAAGCAGATGGACGTTAACCAGCTCTGATGAGTTGGGAGAATCAAGCATTAATTTTTTATACACAAGGACCACCTGAGTGACGGAAATCAATTATGGCTGGCCCTCCCCTTCCATATTAATGTGGTGGCTCTGAGCAGAGGCGGAGGAACCTGTTGAAATGAGAAACCCCTATTTCTTAGTTTGACCCCCTAGATAATTAGGGTTAAATTGATATGCTATCGCACCGGTGACACATTTTATCTGCCTCTGTTTGTACAAGAGGATACAATAGTGGAGGAAGGACCAATTTGTGCCCTGCTCTAGCTAACCAGACCAAGATAAAAGGTGTCACTAGTACGATAACGTTCTTGCCTCACGCTCCTTTATTGTTGCTCAATTTGCCTTTTTTTTTTTTTTTAATCCCATTCTCTCTTTCTTTCAATACCCTTGGTCATATTTTAACTCCATGCCATCGCATAATGATGCCCTGCTAAATGTGTGTGGAGATAGGCAACTCTGGCTGACAGCCTTCCCCGATAACCGAATTCCATCCCATCCATCACTAGGCTGCTCTCCTTAACTTAAGGGAAGTGATAACTAAAGCAAGGCCGTTTATCACCGCTGAGCTGTGCGCTTCTCGCTGCCTTCAGTGGGAGGAATGCAGCCAGGTGACCTCGCTTCCCATTTGTGTCCCGTGTCTCTCTAGCCCCCATTTACCCTGCAGCGTGAAGAGGACCGGGGCTGGGTGAAAAACAGAGTCTTGAGTGAGGGAGCTCTCCGAAAATGGAAGGGCAGACTTAAGCAGAGCTGCATTGGAGGCTGGAGGATCCCACAGCCGTTTTCAGATTTCTCTCTGGCAAGTGCCTGAAGTACAGTCACTGGCTGGTGAGATGGTTTGGAGAAGAAGATGGAAGCATGGTGAGATCCTTGTTGTTCACCATCCCTGGAGGTATTTCAGAGATGTGAGGATGTGACACTAGGAACGTGGTTTAGTGATGGGACTTGGCAGGTTGGGTTGATGTTTGCACCTGATGCTCTTGAAGGTCTTTTCCATCCTTGATGGTTCCGTGATTCTGTATCCTGAGCTATTTGCTCAAGCACAGCTGTTCCACTGATCAAGGTTGAATTTTGCCAAGTGAGGAGCCATACTGAGCATAAGACCTGTTTGCCAAACAGTAGAACCATTTGAGTTGGAAGGGACCTTTTTAAAGCCATCTAGTCCAACTCCTCTGCAATTGATCAGGGACACCTACAGCTAGATCAGGTTGCTCAAAGCCTGGTCCAGCCTGGTCCAAATGAGCTGCTCAAGTCAACAGTGATCCTAATAAACGGAGATGCTTTCTTAAAGGCCTTGGCAGTTTTATTCCCCAGGAGAGCCAGAGGTGTGCCATGCCCATTCCAGCCTGGAGAAGATGATGGAGAAACTGCTGCCTGGTCCCCAGGCTGGGGAGCACGGACCCACTGCAGGTGACAACCTTGGAGCTAGGAGTGCTTTCCTGGACCCTACCTTCTGTGCATTGAGAGCCCCCAGTTCCCCTTGGTCTGTGCTGAGAGCACTGCAGCCCCAGACTACACCAGAACCACAGGGCTGCCCTTTGGTAAGGACAAGGTGCTCAGGGGCTGTCTCCCTACTAGCTTGGGGCCACCCAACCTACATCTTCCACCTCAGGAAGTAGATGCTGACAACCTGCCCAGGCTACAGCACGAGTATAGAGCTGCCAGTGCTTTAAAAACTTAGTGAAGTCTCTCTGGTGCTAATGTGAAACAAGGGGAGCAGAAGCACAGAGGGGGAGGGGGAATGTCCTTAGGTCACACAGCTCCACAGCCAGTTTCTGGGGTTGTTACTTGTTTGCAAAAATGGGTCATTTATTTAGTTGACATATTTATTTGGAACATTTATTTTCTCCAATTAAAGCCCCACTGTCCAGCGCCCAGGGCTTACTGCCATCAGTCTCAGGGTAGGAGAAGAACCAAGCTGTCCTGTTTCCTGTCCCTTTTGGTCCCACAGGGATGGAAATGCTTTGATGTCATTCATTGCACTGGGTGGTTAGCTGTCACTTTGTGTGGCTAACAAGAACGGTGCTGTATGGGCTTGTCCTGGGCCCTTTCCAAATGTTAGGTGAGACGAGAATTATCCTCTAGCTGGAGTCATATTGGAGGCTGTATTAATGAAGATTTCTTGGGCTGAGAGGGGAGATCTGGCTTTTAGTAACATGCTACTTGCTAGCTGCTGTTGTGGTCCTCTCCAGCTAAAGTGAGCAGTCCCAGAGGTTGAGCTGCCTTTGTTGGACCCATTATTTGAGATGGTTCCTTTTCTTGTGATGTTTTTTCATTTGGGCACCCACAGAAAGCAGCTTAGGATGCTGGTTGGGCTTGGTGGTGTCTGTTCAGCTCTGGGATGTCATGGACAAGTGTAATGGCTGCCAAGTGCACGGAGCAGGCTGGCTTTTGTGTGACAGCCATGCAGTTGTGAGGAGTGGCTCCAGGTGGTTCATTTCAGACAAATGGTACTGGCATCAGATGAGCTGTGCCAAGAGATGAGAGCATGCTGTCAGGTTGCATTGCTTACCTTGCAGATCGCCTCGGTTCTGCTGCTGTAAGCTCATTCTTTTGACAGAAGAGATTCCTATGGACCTCCTTATTTAAATGTGTTTGTGTGACATAAATTACTGCTCCTAAATGAGGCCATGTATGTCTTTACAGGACCAGGTGCTTGGTTTTAGCACAGTCTGTCCCTTCCTTATCCTAAGCAGGCTCACAAAGGCAGCTCACTGCTGGAGCTGGGCACAGTGGCTCCACTGGCCACGTATTCTGGGGAGATTCCTCTGAATACATTTGCCAGCTTTTGTCCTTTTCTTCCCATTAGGAATTTAGGTAGCCAGAGAGTAAACCATTCCTTTGGTACTGTGATACACAGCATCTCACGTTACCCACAGATGTGCTGTCTGCATCCCCTCTCAGTTTCTTCATAGTACAGCTGCTTTAGATCTGAAGGGATGCTTCCCTGGAGATCACAGGGCTTGGAGCTTGGCTAAGCTCTCAGCTACCATACAGGGGCTGATTGATGGTGCACTCAGCTCAGAGTGGTGTGCTGAGCTTTTGCTTACATCTGAACAGAACTTGTTCCTGAGTTTCAACCCCGAACCTCAAGTTCAGTCTGGGTTCTCCAGGCTTTGCCCTGGACAGGTGTGTGCTGCTATGCTGGAGCAGCTGATGCTGGCACTTGCAGCTCTTCTCTTCTCCCCTGCAGTCCCCACATGTCCAAGGAAGTTGTGAGATTTCCCCACCCCCTCTGTTTGCAAAAGCCAGTTCCTGGGGTTGTGGCTTTTAAAATGCACAAATGGGTCTAATTTAGTCATTTATTTAGTTGACATATTTATTTGGGATGTTCCTTTGCTTCAGTTAAAGATCCTGTGACCAGCGCCCCAGGCATGCTCAGCAGTACGTGAATGAACAAGATCCATCAATTACTCCTGATTGGATCAAACCGGCTGGGGAGGACTCCCATAACTCATCTCCAGCTCAGTTTTGCTTCTCAGACTGCCCCATCCATGGGCAGAGCAGGGTTCTCTGCATAGCTGGCAATGTGTGGGAGGAGCCGCTTTCCAAATCCAGGGCTCTTGGTGTCCCTCTGCTCCCATACAGTGAGCCCTGTTGTGGCAGAGGTTAAACATTCATGCTCGCAGTTCTGGCCACTGCTTCTCAAACCTGCAGTGGGACAGTGTGCAGCACTTCATGTCTTCAGCCTGTACAAGGCTGGGTGCATGTCAGGCTTCAGCCAAGCTGTGCTCTCGTGAGGTTTGTTGGCTGCTGTCCTCCCGATGTGCAGCCTGCTGCTGCAGGCTGGAGGGGCTCTTCCATCTAGGAGCGAAATGCGCTTAATAAAACAGAGTTTGTGTTGTCAGGACAGTAATTGAATCAAACCTGCTCTCTCTTCTCTCTTACAGGTTACCAGGACAATGCCAGTACTTAGGGCTGCCGGTTGCTGATTACTTCAAACAGTGGATTAATCTGAAAAAGGTACTTTTGTGTAAGCTGCCATGGTCTCCGTCTCCCTCTCCCCCCCCTCCCCTTTTTCCTTCTTCTTTCCTCTTAAGGAGGTGTCTAATAACTACTGCTGTTTTGCATTGAAATGAGTTATTTTCTCAGAAGCTGGTCTCAGCGAGTCCTCTGGCTCCCTATTGTATCTCCTCTAATAGAGTCTTACTGTACTTGATGGGATATGTTCTGCAGCCGGGGAGAATCCCATTGTGGCAGCACAGTGCGGTGTCTCCATATAATAGTGGGACACTGCAAGGCCCCTCTCCAGCAAAGGTTTTGTTGGTCCCAGTACTGCTCACTCTGTTTTGTTTGCAGCTGTGTAAGGCTACAAGGAGCATGGTTTCCTTCTGATAAAATTCTGATTGATAAGCAGGGAAATATGCTGGTATGAAAATGAGCATTTCCCTTTGTGCTGTGCTGTCTCAGCAGCGTGTCCACCCAAGAGACCTGTGATCAAGTTGCAAAGCAAAATCCCTTGCGCTTTACTGTGTGGCATCTTGTGCTGCTTCATCCCTGGCTGGCAAGGAACAGCCTGCAGTGCACCAGCGTGGAAAAATGTGGTGAAGCCCTGAGCGGCAAATGGGAGTGGAAAGAAAGGAGCGAATGTGGTACCCAGCTGTAGCAGGGCTGGGGAGGCTGGGGTCTGTGCAAGGCGTATCTGGAGTGGTCCTTTTGGTTAAACCTTGGAGGGAGTAGGATTCCCTTCCCCCATCTAATTTCATGTCTTATTTGGGTTTCTGTGCCTTTTCCTGGTAATTAGGGGTCTCGGTAAGTGGAATTTGCCTGTAAACAGCTTGTTGTAGTTATGGGCTTTTCTTTTGTTCTTTTATTTATTTATTGTTTTAAATGGAAGCGTGAGTGACAGGCTGAGCGGCCGCAGAAGGACAATTTGCATGATCTGTTCCGTCAAATGGGGTAGAACATGAACTGAACAAGGGATGCTGGCAGCACATTCCCGGCTGAACTTGTCAAGGGGTCTTGTATTTCCCTGCTGTCAGAGCAAATCTTTTGGCTGATTGCTGGTCCTTGGTAAATGAAATCTGAAAGCACGTTGGGGCATTCTGCAGTTCAGTGACCATTAATGATCGCCATTTGAAGTTCACTAAACTTCCGGTGAATGGATAGCAGCTATATAACCAGCAGGTTGATGGCTTCAGAATAATAATAATAAAAAAAATAATCCTGTGTCCCACGATATTTGCTCAGCAGTAGGTTGATCCAGCTGTGCTCCTCCTCTGGGTCTAGGGATGGATGACATAGGGCACTTTTCCATAGCTCGAGGCTCTAGGATTTAGCATAGCAGGAGCTAGGATGTGTCGTAACACAGACATCCAGGCAAGCAGCCATTCTTCATGTTCATGCACTGAGCTTCAGCACAAACTCTGATAGTGAGCTGAAGACTGGTGAGCATCGGTGAAACACGAGGCACCGAGCTGAAGGACAGAGGGAAACATGGGAGCACTCCCCTGCCCAGCTGGCTGCAGGAGTTGCAGACTGGGAATGGAGGGTGGGACACTTGGGCTGGGGCTTGTCTGCTTGTCCCTCTGCAGGTGTGTTTGTTTTTACAAGAGAGCATTTCCAGCCTGAATAAATAATTCTGTGCAAGCAGCAGAACCCAGCAGTCTCTGTTTCTTGTGACTGAGCTCCCAGCATGAGACAAATAAGGATGGACGGGTGACTCGCCCCCCTTCGGAGCTCCGGCGGCGCCTTTTCTCCTCCCTCTGGCAAGTTCCTGACTTAGAAACACCTCCTAGGTTGAGTCTGCCTCTGACCTGATCCACGAAGTGAAGATGTTGGGGGTGGCGTGAAACTGCTAATTTCTAGGTCATGGATAATGCGGAGACTTGGATCTTTCAGATGTTGAGAAAACTGTTCATCTGAGTGTAAATGGCAAGTGTGACTGAGAGCAGCTTCCTGCAGAACAGTCCCACCTGCATCCTGTTGGCTTTTACTTGGGTCTCTGCTTGTGAGCACTGATATTGAGAGGACTCCACTGAGTCTGGGAGCTGCAAATCCAAGTCCAGGGACATGTGCTGGGCAGGTGCGTGCATGAGGCAGACATAGTTTTGTTCCTGTGTGTAGATGCAGCAACAAAATGTATTCCACGTTCCCTCTGCTCATGCACACGGGGCACACTTGTATTGCACCAGGAAACCTTTTGGGACTGGTCTGGCCTTGCAGGTGATGCTGAGCTCCATCCTTCCTGCTACAGTGGTGTCTTGGATCTGAGCTAAAGTCTCCTGTGAAAGAGAGAAAAGCTGCTCATGCACTTGACCGAGTTTGCAGAAGTTTTACCTTGCCCTGTGCCTCCCTCAGCCTGGTAGCGCATCCCTGCTGCCAAGCCTGATCGGTGTTTGCTGACATTTTTAATGTCACTGAGCGATCGTGTATCTCTTGTGAGCTGTCAGGGTAGAGCTGACTCGGGGCAGAGAGTTGATCATGTTCTTCTGTTCGATGAGCTGAGCACAGAGGGAGAGCTGCAGGATGCAGAGCCGTTCTGTGAATGCCGCAGCATTTTAGCTGTCCCCCTAAACCATCTTGCCTGAGAGCCACCATCCTGCCTGCCCGTATCCCTTGTGCGCCTGTCACCTGGCGGCTGCCCCACCAGCACCCTCAGGTAGCACGAATGGGTTTGTGAATGTCTACTGCACCAGGATCAGCTCCTGTCTGTGCTGCCCTGGCTCTTTTGGGAGCTGGTGTGGCTCGTTGTGCCAGCTTTTGCTTAATTCAGTGCTGTCAGTGCAGCCGCTGCTGCCGGTGCAAAATGCAGACGTGGGTCAGGTCAGCCTGCTCTGGTTCCCAGCAGTCACCTTCAGGCTGGGGACTGGTGGCTGTCCCTGACCCTGTGCCCGTTACCCACTGTGTTTGCTGCATCTGCTGCCATACGTTTCTTTTTCTGAATCTGCTGACGCTTTCAGTTTCTACAGCATCCTGCAGCAATGAGTTTTGCTATTTAATTATGCATTAATTATACTCTGTTTATTCACATGTAGTGTGAAGATGCATGTCCTTTCATTTCTTTTAAACCTACTGTCTGATGATTTTTGTGAACCTCAGCCTTGCCTGCTGTGAAGGAGCAAAGAAGTGGTGCCAGTTTCTCTCTGTTGACATGAGACCCCTGCCATAGTCTGCCTTAATGGTCTCTTTTGCAGCGCAGCACAGCTGTTGGTGGGGAGCTGGCACAGAGCCACAGGCTGTTCCCTGACTCCAGATTTGGGTTGTGGGGGCTATTTTTAACACTGTGTGTAGTATCGTCATCTTCCATTCCTTCTCTGGAGGTTATGTACTTACAAGAAAACTGAGGAGTATTTTATGTAACGTTTAAGGATTTGTTTTATTCCTTATTTTTCAAATAATACTTATTTGGGGGAAAAAAAAAAAAAGGCAATCTTCATACTCATTGCAGAGCCAGAGCTGTCCCTTTCTCAGGATGGCCACCCAGGCACGTTTGACCATCTTTTATCTCTGTTCACGGAGGTCTACATGTCTTCAGGAACACAAATTGTGGTTACTTTAGAAAGTCCATACTGGGACAAGTACAGGGCTGGTGTTTTCCAGGCCCAGCTTTTAGTGATCTGTAGGTATCCGTAGCTGGGAAGCAAACAGCTAATACATATGGACAAATATTTTGTCATCTACTGGCTTTGTGAAATACAACAGAGGAAGCATGTAATAGGATGTTTTTGTTAATATTTGGCAACTAGAAGTAAACACATCCTAAACAAACAAAAAGCTGTTAGCAAGTCTTTGTCTCTTCTCTGAATCAACAATTCCTTGTGCCTTTGGGATGGGAGGAGTTCTCAGGCACTTGGTGTTAGTGTCTTGAATGCTTTGGACAAAGAACATTGAAATGGATGCAGTCAAGAAATGGGCTGTTTTTTTGACACAGGTGTCTGAAAGTTAGTTCCAAAAGTCTAACCTCTTGAGGGCTTAGTGTGATGGTTATCAATTGCCTGTTGATTGAGTTACTAGCTATAGGGAATATAAAATGCCTAGTAAGGTCAGAAATGACAGAGAAGGACTTGTCAGGCAGAGTGTTTCACAGCTGAAGCATTAGGCACATGAGTAGATGTGGCCACTTAACTGTGAAGAGCTATGTACCTCCCCAGTCAGATCGGACATCTGGTGCTCGAGACCCTGTCCTGCCTGCCTTCATGGGAGCTGTGCTCTGTTAGGCCCCTTTTCCCTGGCTCTGGAGCTCCTGGCCTTGGTAAGCAGGTCTCTCAGAAGGCAGGAATGTTAGATACTGTGAAGGGGGGGAAAGCAGAAATGCAACTCCAGTGGTAAGGGGAGTAAGGATGTCCTTTCCCTGGAAATTGGGAAAGAAGAGTGTCTGTGCAATTACATTGGTTCATAGCTGGAAGGGAATGGAAGAATTGCTTCCAACAACAAAATACATTGCTCCGTATTTTCTGAAAGGCAGAGAGTGTTGTATCAGTGAGCAGGATGCTGTTACGACACAGCATGTGGTTGCTTTAGGTTGGCATTTTGCATAGCTGGTTTACAAGAGTTTTCAAAGAGAAGCTCTCAACTGTTCTTCTTGCTTGTAATAAGTCTTTGAACACTGGGGAAGTTCTAGAGGACTCAAGGAAAGCTAATGTTGTATCAGTAATTTAGAAGGGCAAATGGGATGACCGATGAAGTAATTATAGCCCTATCAGCTTGACATTAATTCTGGGCAAAGTAATGAAAAGCCAGATATCATAGATGATTAATAAAGAATGAAAAGAGGGTAATATAATGCCAATCAATGTGGATTTATGGAAACTAGATCTTTTTCAAACTAACTTGATATTTTTTTTATGAGACTGCATGTTTGGTTGATAAAGGTAACCATGTCAATGTAATATACTTCTGGAAGGCATTTGACTTGGTACCTTATGACATTTTGATGAAGAAACAAGAGTGATACAAAATCAACATGGCACACATTACATTGATTAAGAACGAGCAAACTGACAGCTCCTAGCATTTAATTGTAAATGGGTAATCATCATGGAGTTCTTGTCTTCCTAGTGGGGCCCCACAGGGATCTATTTCTCAGACCTCTTGTATTTAGCACTTTTATCAATGCATTGGAAGAAAACATAAAAATCATTTTCGATCAAGTGTGCAGATACTACATCCAGAAGGCTGCTGCCATTGGATGTAAAAACAGGGCAGGAGTGTAGGAGCAGCGGGGCTGGATCATCTCCTTGCTTGGGAGCTTGAACCACGTTGAGAGACTTGTAGACATGATGGAGGGGAACCCATCAGTAGGGATTCTGGCAACATGAAGACTCGGTGCAAACTGCAGGATCCATGAGAACACTTTCTGTGCATTAAAGGCCCTGGAAGCGGCTTGTGATACCAGAGGGCAGGGTGTATGGGTCACTTGGCTGTAGTCCCTGAGCGATGCATGGAGAGCCTGAAGGTGGTGAGAAGCTCTGTCAGTCCAGTGGAACAACAGCATAAGCAGCTCCAGTGCCCAGAAGGCAAGCGAGAAGATAGTTCAGGTGCAGATTTTAGAGAAGCAGTAATTAACCATTGGAACAACTTACCGTGGGCTGAGGTGTGTTCTCGAGCTCAGAAGGGATGAACCTGGGGCAAGCTGAGTGCCTGAGCAGAAGTTGGGTGCTTTCTCCTGCGTCCATCTCAGCGTAGCTGCTGCGTGGGGTGTGGCTGCCCTTGGTGGATGCGGGGGGTCTGGGCTGCCTCTGGGGGGCTGAGGTGGGCAGGGAGCCTCCCGCTGCCGGGGCTGGAGCCCCCGCCACGCACGACTTCTCCTTTAAATCTGTCGTGCGGCTGTCTGAACTCTGAAATTTCTTTCACTCTCTCCCTTGCCTTGTTAACATGTGTTGCCTTTGGGGTAATCAGGGAAAAAATATTATGTCCTTTTACAATTACCGGGTTTTGGAATATTAAAATGTCTCTCTGCATCGGCAGTGTTATTTTGATTGGTATTCTAACCTTTGACTAGCCCATAAAGCGAGCCGCTCTTCAAGCCAATATTGCAGGACTGAAATTTAATTCCGAAATGATTCCAGATAATAGGGAGACAGATAATATATGCATGAAGGATATTATGTTTGGACTAAATGCAGCAGGGCCAGGGCTTGGGAGTTGAATAATAGCCCAGAGTGAGTTATAATCTGTGGGACAGAAATACCTTACTGTCAGGGCCAGGAGAGGAACTCTTAAATCAAAGGGAAGGAGCGAGGATATTTGTCTGAATGGGAAAGGGCATTTGGGAGAGCCTGGAAGACCCGGCACTTTGGTCCCATGGCTGCAGCTGGGCTCTGCGGAGCATTGCAGAGCATGGTGTGGACAGCTGTCCCGGGAGGACGGGAGTTGGAGAACGATCGGTGCTGCCGGGGTGGCACAGACCCATGTCAGGATAACAGGCTTTGGCTCAGTGGCACGAGCTTATAGTTTCAAAGTAATGATCCCAGCCTCGCATCTCATTTCCTTTCCTTGCAGTCTCAGGAGCTGCTCTTGCTACGGCTGAGGCGGGCTCTAGATGCAGCCTAGAGGCTTCACTGGTTTTGGATGACTTGTGGTAGCATGCGTGCCCATCCCAGGAGGGTAGAAAAGAGCAGTGTTCATCTTGGACTAAATCAGGAGGGTTGTGTGTGCTTCCCTACTTTTTTTTTTTTGTTCCTTTTTTTCTTTTCCCCTTAATTTATTGCATCCTAAAAACTCAGGAGCAGTTTTCCATGAAGCATGTGTCTATGTGGACTTCTCAAGGAGTGGACAGGAAAGCTGTGATTCCCAGAGGTTACCGTCATTTCTTGGACTTGGCTCCCCAGAAAGAAGCTAAGTTTCCTGGCTTGCAAAATAAAGGATGAATTTAATAATTCCTTTTGACCATAAAATGTGCGACATATGAAAGAGCAGAAATACGTTCAACTCTCAGAAAATGAAATAAATCATTAGTATTCCTTGCTTCCCTTTTCCGCTGGAAGTCCTCAGGGAGGAAGGGAAGAATTTGCTCTGGGTGGTGGCAATGGACAGCTCTTGGTCACGTTCTTTTCAGAGCTCAGCAAAGCATCAGCTAGGTGGAACCGTAAGCAGAAGCATCCCCGTGCAAGCAGCTGAAGGCAGGTCGGTGTTAGTAGTTCTACCCGCACACTGCTGGAGCCTTCGGGTGGGAGGAGAGGCAGCTGCTGGGACCCCTGTGCAGCACTTGTGCTGCGTGCCATATTGCAGGGTTGCACCTCGCCCTGCTGCGGGATGCGAACATCTGTCTGCAGCTCCCATCTGGCTTTGTGTGCGCTGCCGCAGAGCTGAAAACATTGGGTTTGTGATCAAAGAGACAAGAGCCTTCTGCGTGCCCTGGTGTTGCAGCAGGCAGCCTGACCCTTGCAGCGAATCCTGGAGCAAGAGGAGAAGGGATTACAGGCAGGGCATGTCTTACACTCATCCTGCTGCATTGCGGGTCAGAAGGAGCTGGGAAGCAATTGCACACTGCACGGAAGGTGGCCTTTCCTGCCTTCCAGTGTCCCAGATCCACAGCTGGAGTGTTGCAGGGGCACGCCTGGTGCCTGAGCAAGGAGCTGTGCCCTCTTCTCTGTGCATTTAAAGAACAGAAGCTCCATGGAGGAGCGTGGAAATGGCCCTGTGGAGTTCCCCGGAACAGGGATGAGAGGTTAATGAGATTTGCAAGCTTTGGGGATTAGAACATTAGCTGGTTTAGTGCTCGCTGTCCTGCCCAGCCTGTGTGGCTGCAAGAGCCTGTGCCCTGTTTGCAGGGAGACGTGCCTCCCTGCCTCTCTTGGGCTCAGTGTAAAAGCAGCGAGAGATGCTGAACTGGGAGATGGGAGATGTTGTAGTGGAATTTGTATATTAATAAGTGTTTCACACTCATTAAATTAATTAATTCAATCTCTTGGAGCCCCAAGGCTACTAAGCAAGTTGGGATTAAATTCTTTGCTTGCCTCTCAGCAGGAGCCCCACCAAGGGCTGTCTTGCACCCTTTTCCCAACAGCCTGGTCACTGCCTCCTGCAGACCAGGACACCCCTGGGTGAGAGATGTGAATATTCTGCTGGCTCCATGGGGCATGGGAGCTCCTGAGCAAGAGCCGTCGTGAGGTCGTGGTCTGATGTGGTCTGTAAAGTCATGAAGGAGTATAATAGCGTTTTTCTCCGTATTGCTTAGAAGTGAAAAAAGATGGGGAAATAGATAAAGCTCCAAGGAAGAGATGGGACAGTGGGCCTAGATGATCTTACTGATCTTTCCAACTGTAATAATTCTATGATTTTATAGGTGTGACCATTTCAGTAGGAGCTGGAGGTGGTGATGCATCTGGGGCTGCGCAGCCCTGCAGCCAGGTTAAGGCACTGGGCTCCCTTCTGGGCCACTAAAGACTTCTCACGTGACGTTGGAAGGCAGAGGCGAGGGACATCAATTTTATATTTTTAAACAAACTCTGGATATTTAGTGCATGGACTCATGCCAGCTTCTGGAAAGCCTGCTCGGTGCTTTCCCGGTGTGGTAACCTCTGTCGGCTTGGCTCTGATTGATGCTATTAATATTTCAGAGATCATTTAGGATCTCCGCCTTGGCTGGGCTCCTCACTCGGAGCTGCAGGCAGCTGCCGGAGGAGTGTGCTCGCTGCCTGCTGTGTGCTGCCCTGTGCGCTGGCACCAGGACTCACGGGAGCACAGAGCCTTGGAGAGCACATCCCTGGTGCAAAGTCCAAAGGGGCTCAGCATCTCTGTGCTGTGGGTCTCCCTTTGCCATCACACTGGGCGCGGTATGGCCCTGCAGAGCTGGCTCTGCTGCAGCCCTTCCTTGGGGTCACTCCTTAGAATCAAGCTGTAGAGTTGGTGCTCTCACTCTCTGGCTCCATCACCAGGAGCTGCGTGCAGCCCCAAGCAGCCACGGTGCACCTCTGCTGCAGGTAACAGAGCTCCATGGCCATCCCTTCCTTGCTGAATTGCCCTCAAGTAATGCTCTGCTTGCTCAGCTCTCCCTTAGGGTCCCTAAATCCTGCCGTGGGCATGGCGTGGGCTAGCACACCGTGGGGACGGGGCCCTGACAGCACCAGGAGACAGTGAATCCGTATGACTGAACCCCAGACTGTGTTTGCTCTGCCTAATTATCAAAAGTATGAGTTTGTTCTGCTAGGTGCACATTATGCCTTTATTGTGGTGTAATTATGCCAGCTGCCTATGTTTAGTGTCATAAAAAGGAATAAAATGCCCATTACCCGCCTAAAGAATTCTTCTTGCGGGTTTTTTTTATTTTTATTGCTCTGGAGTACACAGTGGGGATATCTTTGATCGGCAATTCTCCATGTAAAATAGCTGGTGAAATACTGTGCTCTCGGAGAGCTCCTCCAGCCAGCAGCAGCCTGCAAAGGCAGCTGGCTGCCAGCCTCACCCGCTGCCTCTGCTCAGTGCCAGCCCGAGCTGCTGGGCACAGTCACGAGGCCACCACGCTGTCACCATGCTTCTGTCCCCTGCGGGAGCTCAGCTTTTTTCTGCTCTCCCAGAGCTCCCTCCTTCCCCAGCAACCCCTTCCTAGACCCAGATGCCCAGAGGAAGGGGTGCAAGGTTGTGGCCGAGCGACTTTTGGGTGAGAACGATGTACTGAGGATGTGCCTGCATCCTCCGAAAGCAAGCACCGGTGGCTAAAGGAGGTGTTTCTACCACAGGTGAGGGCTTACTTTGTGGAAGTGATAAGGGCATTCTGGTGATACTCTCTGGAAATAAAATACATAAAGCCCCACGTCTTCAGAGATGGCTGAAGGCTACTTCTCCTCCTTTACTTTTAATAGTTTCAGTCTCTGGAAGTGGAGTTCATAAGCTTCATCAGGAGCAGCAGTGCTGACAACAGGTAGTTCTTAGGTATCTGGTTTGGGTGGATGGCAAATCCATTGTTTTCATAGAATCGTTTGAATTAGAAGGAACCCCTAAAGGCCGTCTAGTCCAGCTCCCCTGCAGTGATCAGGAACACCTGCAGCTCCATCAAGTGCTCAGAGCCCCATCCAGCCTGACCTCGAAGGGTGGGAGCATCCACCATCTCTCTGGGCAACCCTTTCCAGTGCCTCACTACTCTTGTAGTTTTAGTAGGTTCGTTTTTCAATTTAGTGATACCTTCAGCAGGTCCCTGGTCGCTCCTGCCTAGCTGTGCCTCACACAACATCCCTTTGAATTCCCTCTGCTTATTTTTCCCATCAGATATTCCTTGAAGTGGCCTTCACAGCTCCCAGCCTCCTCCAACGTCACTGCCTGTGCGCCAGCTGCCCGAGGCCCCGCCGAGGAACTGGGGATGCTGATAGCAATCATTGATTAAGAGGGTAATCGTCCTGAAAATTCAGATTGATCAGAAGGCAGAAATGATAACTTGTGTAACTGTGTTTAAAACCACGTCCTGTCAATAGGGGAGTCGCGAGCAGAAAGCAGGGAGAATGGGATGTTGGGGTAGGAGGGGGCCTTTCTTCCTCAGGGTCCGCATCAGGATGTTTCTTGTCACTGACTCTGGGCTATTGGAGATTCAATCACTTTTATCTTCCCCTCTCTCTCAATCCAAATGCCTTTTCGTATTAGAAAATTAGAATCAGCTCTGCTCATGCAAGATTTATTAGCTCTGCTGAGCAATACCACAGAAGAGTAAATGATGTCGCGTTTCAGGGGCTTTTTACACATTATGACCAAACTTGCAACTTCTTAAGAATTCTTCCATTGAGCCACTGCGGGGTGTGAAAGGGCTGGGGAGCCAAACTTCTCTCTGGAAACTGTTCTGCACCAGTCTGGGTGTCTCTTCTTTATTATTTGAATGATTGGATTTGATTGCTAATACGGAGCTTTTCTTTGGGCTCAGTTTCTGTGCTTTATTGCTCTGGAAATCAAACTGTAAGAATTGAGCCTGTTTATCACATGTCCCCTTGGCAGAAACAGTTTTCAGTGCTAAAATGCATCTTTGGAACTCTGCTTCTAGCTGCCCCTCATTTACATCTGAAAAAGACAAATCCTGATTCCTTCTGGCACCTTCTCCCTTGTCTTTCACACTGGGTGTAAATGCTTTTGTACGTGGTTGCTGACCTTTTATCTTACACAACATGTTTTGTGTAGTGATGGCGTAGATGGGTTAGAAGCCTGCTGTGAGACTGGAACAGAAACAAGGTCTCATCTCTCCTGGCCATAGGCTTTAGCCCCAGCGCTTCTTTGGGTCTTTCCATTCTGAGATTGCCTTGCAGGTGTTAGATCCACGCAGCATCCCGTGGGCTGGCTGCACAGAAGGGTGACTTGGCTGCTGTTCAGCTGCTGGAGCAGTGCAGAGATGCTGAAATCAGTCTGCAGATGGGAATCGTTCATGGCTTCATCTGCTGTCATGATGTGGAGCCTGGTGCCTGCAGCTGGGCTTCTGTCAATCTTTTCTGTGCTTGGGGCTGGCTTCTCCTCGATGTGGCCGAGCTGCTGGGACGGTTGTGGTGCCGATGGGCTTAGGGTGGCCTTGTGGTAAGACCCATTTCTATGGGTTCCAGGTACCCACCCAGCAGCACGCACTGCACTGTGGGCTGCAAGTGCTCAGCCTCTTCTTCTTGGCAGCTTTAGAGACTCTATTAACAAGCAGTGCTAATTACCTTTAAAACAACACCGTACTTGGAGCTGTCCAACTGCCAGCCTAACTTGGCACAAAGTTTGACCATTAATCTCAGCAAAAGGCATTTGTGAAGAGGAGCTCGGAGCTGCTGGCAGCGAGGTTTGCTCATGGAGTGCTGGTGCTTGGGAGGCGGATACGCTTGACAAGCAGAAGGACTTGACTTTTTCCCCTTCCGTGTACAAGCGCTATGTATTATTCAAGGTCTTCTTAAGTCAATGCTGGGTTATTAATCGGTCGCTTCTCTGCATGTTAAATTTCCCTACTAATTTGGAGGCTCTGGGAGAGGGATGCAGCTCTGAGCTCACACAAAGCTGTCCCTCTGTGAGCCTCTGCACACCCGTGTGTGTGCTGGGGCTGCTGCAGCCCTGCCGCCTTGGGGTCAGAGGACAGGCTCCAGCTATTGACTTAACGCTTCCATTTCTGGGTATTCTGTGGTGGTCTGGGGGGAAGGGCGGGGGTGCAAAGGCAGTGCAGCCACTCTGGGGCTCCTCTCCCCCCCGCCTGGCCAATGCTCTGCCCCAGCCTCCTCCCTCCACAGGCTCTGGCAAGGCACACAGCGCCCGCGCGTTCCAGGAATCACGTCAGCTGTCATTACTTACATTACCTTGATTGGGAACAGTCACTTATGTCACCGTCCATCATTGTGCCTCTCTCAGGAGACGCTGAGGAGGGAGGAGAGGAGCGGGAATTATAAAGCGCTTCCGCAGTGCTCTGCCAATCCCACTGAGCATCTGTCAGCAGGCAGCTGGGGGGAAGGTGCTGTGTGATGGATCTCCCCTTGTACCCCACAGGGCCCAGCTTTTGCAGCATCAGAACTGCCCCAGGGAGGAAGGCAGGGCTTAAGGCTGCAGAGGGTTCCTGGCCGTGCTGCAGGTGGGAGTTCAGCTGGTCTCTTGCGTGAGCAGAGCCAGCGAGCTCTGACCTGCCATCCGTCCTGTCATTTTCAAGAGCTCTCACTGTATGGAAGGGATGGTTTATATGAGCCAGGGGCATCGCTGCTGCTACTCCTAGCTGAGTTTGAAGAGCTCTCATGGTCCCCAACTTTAGGCGTAGGCTTTGTTGTGCTGGATGGCCTTGGTGCATGCAGCTCACCAAGCAAAGGAAGGATTTCAGAAGAGAGTCATTCTGGGGGAAAAGAAGGTGCATTTCCATGGTGGTGGGGTGGTTAGTGAAGTGAGTAAATAATGTGCTATAAACATGTTCAGAGCATCTCGCCGTGAAGAACCCAGCACAGCCTTTTAGAGTAAATAGAAAGAGAGCCCGGGTTCAGTTCATATGTCTGTTTTCTTTTCTTTTCTTCTTCTGGTCAACTGTGGCTGTAGATAAGAGTTTTCTATTTGAAGTTCAGAAGGGAAGGGAAATCCATTGTTAGAAGAGGAGACTTTCTTTCTGCTTGATATCTATCTCCAGCGACACAGCGGAGAAGGAAAAGATTTGCTATGATAAAGGTAGCTTTTAAAAAAAAGCCACACTGAGTGTTGCTTTTCTCTGTACTTCAAAGCTGGAGTAATATGGAGCAGTTTAAAAGAAAAGGGAAAAAAAAAAAAAAAAAAACAAAAAAAAGGATGCCTGCATAGAGACGGCTGTGAATGCAGAGCCACAATAGAGGAGCATCCNTCTGTACTTCAAAGCTGGAGTAATATGGAGCAGTTTAAAAGAAAAGGAAAAAAAAAAAAAAAAAAAAACAACCCAGCCCAGCCTCTGCACAGAGGGCTGTGAATGCAGAGCCACAATAGAGGAGCATCCTGGCTGGGAATTGTTCCCCTGTGCTCAGTGTGTTGACACGGGGTGTGCTTGGTGCTGTGAGGAGAGCACAGCTGGCACCGATGGGAGCGGGTTGTGCTGCTTGGGGGACAGAAGTTGGTTTTCCTAGGTATGGGGCTGCAAGCTGAGCTTGCCCTAGGGTTCGGCTGTTTCCCATCAAACCAGAGGGGACAGTGCTAGGAGGGCATCTGCTCCTACCACCCCCTTCCTTGCACCCAGGCAGCAGTGTTCCGTCTGCAGTAGGGCTGCTACCATGCTGTCATCCCCTTTGTCTCCAGCTCCATGGACACCCTCTGGGTAGGTGGATGGCGTCAGGTGCCCCATCTGCTGGGCTGCTGCTGTGGCTTTCTCTTCATCCCCATCCCAAGCCTGGTTTGTGGGCCTCGCTCTTGGGACACTCCAGGAGGTGGTGGGGTCACCGTCCCTGAAGGTGTTCAAGAACTGTGGACATGTGGCACTGAGGGATACAGTCAGTGGGCATGGTGGGGGTCAGCTGACGGTTGGACTAAGTGATCTTAGTGGTCTCTTCCAACCGTAATGATTCTGTGAATGTGAGGGTCCTGTGGCAATGCCAGCATCCCTTGGACTTGCTGAGCACCCCCCAGCCCCCTCCATGAAGCTTTTGCAAGGAGGTAGCAGATGCGTACTGGTGCTTGAGTCTGGGGAGGAGCAGGAAAGGAACCAACAAACTCAGTGCTGGCCTGAGCCCAGGCTGAGAGCAAGAAGATCTCCAGCAAACCTGGGCTGGTCAGAGTTGCTAACGAGCCTTTTCTTTGAGCAATGTTTTACATTCTTTAAAGATTGCAGGGAGCTCTTGGGGAGAATCTGCTAAAGTAAACGGCAGAGTCAAGTGTGCCAGCTTCTTTCTTTCCCTTTTCTTTTTCCTTTTTTTTTTTCCTTTCCCCTTTCTTGGTTCTCTTTATTATGTGGAGTTGCTCTGGCTCTTTCTCTCACTTCTGTTTCTCCTTTTGTTCTCTCTTTGTCTATTTATCACACTGTGAAGGTTGAAAGAGATGTTATTAATCTGGGAGAATGAAGGCAGGATTAGTGGTATGAATCGGATTTTGAGAGCTGTAATGATAGAAAGACTCGCTCTGCTGGCGGGCTGCGTGAGTTTGATAAATGGGGAGCACTCCAAACTGACTCGCGCCTTCCTCCGCACTGCTCGCTTTGCCCGCTGGGGCGTGCCATGCTCTCAGATCTGCCAGCCATCCCACACCGCTCCTACCTGAACCAGAGCAAAAAGCCAAGGGTAAATCAGAGACAAATATCTCCCATTGCACTTAAAGAGATCATTTCTTTCAACATCTTTTTCAAACAGAGTCCTGTCAAGTTCTTGGACAGCCTCATTGGTGTGTAGGTAGGATCCTTCTTCGGAGAGCGGCTCTGAAGCGCAGCCCTGCGTTACTGCGTCCTACCAGGGCTTTGCAGGGAGCGGCAGGGAGAGCTCCCAGCCTGCAAGGCACAAAGAAGTGGGGCGGTCCCTGGAGGGCTGAGCAGGTCCCATCATCTCCAGCCAGGAGGGTCCTTGCCTGGCATCACCCCAGTCATCCTCTCCCACTTGAACCCTTCCCTCACTCCATGTGACACCCTACAAAACCTTCAAAGATGGGGACAGACCCGGTGAGTAGAGGGGGTGTTGCACTTTGAAGCTGGTTGACGAATGCATGGTTCACAGCTCTGGTGCTGTCCCTGTTGCAGTGATGTCACCAAGCATTCATACATGGAAACCGTGCCCTGCCCTAGGATTCTCATGGTGGTCCTCAGCCTCTGTGTGGCTTCTGTTGTACCCATTTGTGCTGGCTGCTCACTTTACAGCTGGGCTGGGATCTTGTGGTCCAGCCCAGGAGCATTTTGCTGAAGTGAGATGTTGTATAACGTTGATGTGCAGTGTGTTGGAGAGGGCCACACCGCTTGTGCCCGTGGGACTGGGGCATGGTCTTGCCCATACAGAGCCTGCCTAGAAGTGGGAGTGGGGCCTCAGGCAGCCCAGAGTTGTCCGTGTCCCTTTAACTACGAGGTAATGGACTCCCCCACGCTCGGGCTGAGCTCTCCTCTTGCATTTGCGGCAACGGTAATGATTGTCAAGGTAGAGCTAATGAGACGTGCACATCTTTAAAGGATCGTGGCTTCTGAGACAAAATTAAAAAAAAATGGAAGAGAGTGGGGGAAGGACAGAAAGTCCAACTGCACTGCCTCAGCCAGCCAGATGTCTGTTTGTCTTGCACGGCCATGGGGACAGGTGAGGTAGAAAGTGAGGTAGGAGAAAGGTGTGCATGGAAAAGGACACAGGAACATCAGTCTGCACTTGCAGGCACAGCAGAAGGTGCTCTCTAAATGTTGAAGAGTTGTGATTCCCTCACATGCCCGTCCTGCAGTGGGAAGGAGGTGGTGGCTGGGGAGGTCGGGCAGGATCTGGCCCTTTGGGAAGAGCCAGTGGGGAGCAGGGATGTTGCATGTCGCACAGTGTGACTGCTGGCGCTTCTATCCCCTCCCACTCACTATTTCAACTTCACAGGTTGAATTGGTTCAGAGCAGCCCAACTCAATGAGAAAAGATCAGTCAAATATTTCTTAAATCCCATCTTTAAGAGCTAAGTGCTTGGCTGGAACTTTAAGGCAGGTAATGAGGCTCTCTTCAGATCAGCTTGTGATGTGGAAACGCCAAGATTGACCGGGCTGCAACAGGAAGGGAGCTGCAGCACAGTAGGGACAGTGTGGCACAGGATCCCTGTGCCCAGCGCTCTGCCCGTGGTTGTGCCATGCCCTGGCAGCATCTCCCTCGCCATCCTGCTCTGCTCCACTCCTCTCCCAGGCAAGAGCTGGGACCCTCTGAGCTTCCCTCTTTGTATCCAGGTTTTTAGGCCTTCTGTTGTTAATTATTGAGATGTAATAATGTGATTAGTGCACTATTAAAAAAATCGCTGATATGATTACCATGGATTTAATATCACATGATATATCATTACATTGTTACATGGTGACAGATGTAATTGAAATACACTTATTGGAGCCTGGGGTCGTGTTTCATTCAATCACAGGAGCACCTCCGGGGGGCAGAACAGAAATGCCTTAAAAAAAAGCATCAGGAGAGGAAATTGTAATGAAAACAAAGAAACTTGCAGCCTGCTCAGATGTGAGGCAACTGCTGCTTTGGCTTTTTCTCCATGGGAATTTAGAAAGGGTCAGGTTGGGAGCATGGTGGTGGAGCAGCTGGAGAAGATAGGTGAGCCAAGCTGGAAGGGGACAGGGACAAGTTGTGGAGGGGACAGGGAGGAGGACTTGTGGCAGGAACATACACCCAGATGATGGTGCCCATGGTGCTGGGGGAAGGCCTTTGTTAAGAGAGATCAGCAGACATCTGTCTGTGCTGTGTTGTCCCCAGCAGGAACTGCAGTGGGTTCTGGGTTACAGAGATGACCTTGGCACGGAGATGCTTGCCTCTTGGCTAGGGCATGGTGTGGGCTGCTGCAACATCCTAGCAAGGGAAGCTCCAAGACCCAGCATTGTGCCAGGCTGCTGGTCCTGGAGCTTCTCAGCCTGGAGGTGAGCAGGATCTGAAGTCCCCTATCCCAGTAATGGGGTCCAGTGATGGGATGTTACCTCCAGAGAGCTGCGCTTAGGGCTTGGCTTGTGCCTGGCCCTGAAATGGGGCACGGCTAACAAGGTGTTGTGCTTAACCTCACCCAAAACAGAGGAGGAAGAATGGGTGGGTGAGTTGAGGGCGAATTTTCCAGCTGAGAAGGAAATGGCAGCGTGGAGACATCTGGATGTTTGCATAATGGTGTGCAGGCAGCTGGCCTCATGCATTTGGCACTGCATTGCCCCACGCATCTGTCCCGGGAGCTGGGCTACAAACCCTGCCGATGCTTCAGGGGCACTCCTGCTTCAGACAGGCTTCCAGTTCTGCCCCTCTGCAAATGTTCAGTGTTCCCATTGTGAGCCCTTGCTTTGCTGGGAGCTGTGGAAATTCATTTCCAGCTGGTGTGGGAGTGCTATGGCTGGGAAGGCTCTGGCAAGCATCTTTCTTTCGAGGTTAAAAACATAATTTCAGTCTGACCTCTGAGTTTCAGAGCTTTTGTTGGTTTTCTCCACCCCCAGATGGTTTTTGTGTGTGATTTTAAAATAGCCTTCTTCTCTTGGTTGCAGCTAGCTGATGCGTCCGCTTCTCATTCGAGGATTGTTGTGTTTTATTAATGCTGTTATTATTCCATTACTGTCATTGTGCTCTTTTATAGCAAATAGCTTAATTTAGTTGAGATACACAGATGCTGAGAGTTTAAGTGAAATCTTCAGCACTTGGTATGCTGGGTACTGATATTCCCTAAGCACTTTGATATAAACCTTTCACTTAAAAACAAATCAGCTGCCAGGGGTGTGCTGGGTGGCAGGGATCTGGGAGGAGGGGTGGGTGAGTGCCTTGTTTATCCCGTGCAGAGAGCCCTTGTCATAAGAGTTGGACTCAGTGATCCTTATGGGTCCCTTCCAACTTGGGATGTTCTGACTCTGTGATTCTATGCTTAGGAAAAAACTGACGGTTTCACCACCAAGGTAGGCTGGGTTGGGGTTCTTGTCCCTACAGATGTTGCAGCACAGAGGAAATGACACCAGCAGCACTGCCACTTGGGGGCTCGTTTTTTATTTTGGCAAGGGTCGCAGAACGCTCTGCACTGCCTGCAGCTGAAGCTGCTTGGCTGCTGGGAGAGGAGAGGGGCTGAGGGCTGGCGTTGGTGCCCGGATGACCAAAGGGACAAGTGACTTGGGTGCTTAAGCCTCTCGGGAGGTGCAATCCAGGCTCCTGAGTACCTCAGGTATTTTTGAGATTTTACCTCTTAGTGCTGACAGATGTTGATCTGAAATGGATGCTTCTTTCTTGGTGCCTCTGGGCATTCATTAGTGGTAGTGATAACTGTTCCAGATTGCCTCCTATACCTTAAAAATTAAGGAGGAAAAGCCAAAGCCCCATTAACATCCTCTTATTAGTGCACTTAACTCTTACTGCCTTGGCAAAATAGGATGATGTGGGAGCAGGGAATGAAAGTGAGCAGGGAAAGACTAGAAAGGAGCAAAATAAAATGGAGCAAATGAGTGCCCCAGAGGCTGAGAAGGTGCCATGGCCGGGAGGGTGCTGTGTGCCTGCAGGGTGGGACAGCTCCAGTTCTTGTGGTGCTCCCCCTCTCAGGCTCCTCGGTGGCAGGATCTTGGCTCACCATCTGGGTTGGGTGAAGCAACCAGTTCCCTATGGAGTGGGGACAGATCCCCTGCTGACCCCTGCTGCTGGTCCCTGGTGTGCACTCATAATAGCTTTGGGTCCATGTGAAGTTGTCAGGATCATTTTATCTCCCTGCTTTGAGGCAGCTTTGTGGCTTTATCTGGCTTTCGAGACGACCGGGAGAGCTAACAACATGCGGAGAGCATCCTCTGCGGAGGGGACCTGGAGCCCGGTTTTGCTAGAGGTCTGCTTTACCACTTATGAGAAACGAGTTAACCTCCCTTTGATCTCAGTTCACGGCTAACCCTTTAACAAAGTCCTGGATGTGCGAGGAAATCAATACTCAAGGCATTGAATTTAACACCAGCCATCAACTCAAGCGTAACACACACACTGGCTGGCTGCGATTACAAGCAGCGGGCTGGTTCAGAGCTCGTTTGCCAGCTCTCTGGGGGGCACAGGGCAGGCGGGTGTGCTCGCCTGGCTCGCTGGCACTCGGGAAGGGTGAGAGGGACCTGGCCATGCCCCGTCCTCCCGTCCCCTCTGTCTCCTGCACCCCTTGTGCTGAAAAAAAGGGGTATTGCAAGTTAAAATTGGAACAGTAAAATATCTCTGTTTGCTGTTCTGTCGAAAGTGGGGAGCATCAGTTCTGCCTCCCGCACTGCAGGGCCCACGCGCTTCCTGCCAGCCTGCTGCTTGCACCTATCCGCACTCTTAGAGCCACCTCTCCTTTCACTTCCCCAGCTGTAACCCTCACCTGAGTCAACAGACACGGGAGAGCTGCTGTGCAGATGATCCGGGCGAGCTCTGCCTTTGATCAGACAGGTCTCGTCCCCAGGCAGTGCCATGTTAACTGACCTCAGTGCTCCCTCCCCACTGCCACGAGGCCCCCTGTGTGGGCAAGGGATGCAGCCGCTGCCCTCCTAATCTTTACTGATCTTTTCCCTGGTGCCTTTTGCCTTGTATTCTCTCCTCATTCTCTTGCTGTTCTAGCTCTGTCACCTCTGAGCAGCTTCACATCCTGGGGGAGCACTGAGAAACTCTACTCAGTTCTTGCAGCTCATAGGGTCCCATAGCTCTGTTGGGTTTGTGCTGGGCCAAATCATACAGTCATCTGAGTTGGAAGGGACCCTCAAGAGCCATCTAGTCCATTTCCAATGAACGGGGACACCTACAGCTCCATCAGGTGCTCAGAGCCCTGTCCAGCCTGGTCTTGGGTGTTTCCAAGGATGGGGCACCTGTCACCTCTCTGGGCAACCTGTGCCAGTGCCTCCCCACCACCCTTATTGTACGGAGTTTTTTCCTTATAACTAATCTAAATCTCTCCCTCTTTTAGTTTAAAATCATTTCAAATGTGAAAGTTGCTTTCTCCTTCTGCGAGTCTGCTGTCTGGGAGGAGGAGGTAAGGGGCTGCAGGGCACAGGTTTCTATGCCCCTCTGGTGAGAAGGACCTGCAGGATCAATCTCTTACTTCTTTCCCATCCAACAGGGCCTGAGTTTCAAGAACAGAATACTTGTCCATGGGCCTTCACGGTTCCAGACTTCCCCATTTCAAGACAGGGTGAGATGGGGCCCTGGGCAGCCTGATCTGGTGGGTCACATCCAGCCCACGGCAGGGGGTTGGAACAGGATGGGCTTTAAGGTCCCTTGCAACCCAAGCCATTCTGTCATTGTATGATTTCTGGCATGTGTGTGCCCAACAGCACGACCGTCACTGGATATGGCCCTCTGAAAACACCCGGAGCACTGTGTGTGCATGTCTGCTGTGGACAAATGGCTTTGTTTTGCACTGGAAAAGCTGGAGTCAAAATGTCACATCAGTGCTCGCGCCGGAATAGATTGCTGCTTGCAGAGGGCAGCGTTTCTGTCGCTGGGTTTTGCTTTGAGGTTCCCAAGCAGAACCATTCCCACACAGTGAAATGTTACAATATTTTGGCTTTTCCATCCTGGTTTAGGATGAAGGGAAATGTCAGAGCGTTAGTTTCGGTCCCCAGGCCGAGTCCCAGCGCCGTGCTCTGCCTGCTCCCAGCACGTTTGATACGGGCTGGCTCCCTCCAGGTGCGTGGAAATGAGCTGCAGCCTCATGTTCCTGCAAAAGCTTCTCGGAGGAGATGGCAGAAGGGTCAGAGTGCCTCAGGAAATCTCCCTCAGGCGATGTGCCGTCACATCTCGCAGCAGACAGACAGCCTAACCTTTGGGGCATGGCAAGGGGCAGCGTTTTCAACTCAGAGCCGGAGAGCTCGTTTCTCTGACGCACCATTCCTGCATCCACCTGAAATACCTTTGTCGTAACCCATTACAGCCTTAGTTGGAACAGAAAACAGCCGGGGAGCAGGTCCACGTTTATCTGACACGGCCATGGGGAGCTGGAGGGGTGTGTGGGATGCACAGCTGCCCCTGCAAACTGGAGCCTCGGAAGGCAGCACAGTGGCGTGGGAGCAGCAGGGAGAGCGCTGGGTCCCCCCTCCCCTCGCAGCAGTACATAATGGCACTTTTTATTTAGCTATTATTTCCTGGTGGCAGATATCTCCTCGGCTGTCTGTTTAACTAACTATCTTTATCTCACCCTCCTTCTCTGTTTGATATAGTTATAGATAAACAGATAGCTACCTTAGTAAATAACATGTTTTTAAGAGACCGGCGGTATGGTTAACATAGTGCAGCAGCTGTTGATTTGTCTTTCACTGTTTGTTGTTTTTTTTTTTTCTTAAGGAAATGCTTTAAATAAGGGATACTTCATCTATTAAAAAAAAATACACTTGTAGCAGCTGCTAAGCCCATCCATAAGCCTGCTTTACGTTGTATTTGTGATGGGACTGACAGTGCATGGAGGAGCCTGATTATACACAATTCCATTTTAGCAAGCCCTGCGATGTAATTTCACAGGGCGATCAGTGTTTGAATGTAATAGCAGCCTCTGCTAAGGTGTCAGAATATTAAAGGCGCTAATGGAAAAGCTCCCTGGTACACAAGGGGGACAGCATTACAGGAGACGTCGCAGATGGCTGGGCACTAAACTAATGGGGCAGGATCCAAGAAGGGAAAAAAAAGCCTCGAGAAGGGAGAGCTCACGGGAGCACAGGCACCTGCTTCCCTCTCACACGGAAATTAAACAGCAAGCGAGGGAGAGACGAGCGTGCGTGTGTGTAAAAATAGAAATCGAGGGGGAAAAATACCCCTGTCAGAAGGGCTCGGGTGTTTTGACAGCGAACCTGGAGCCTGCTCTGCTTTGGCAAGGTGTGGGGTTGCATCATGGGGACGTGTG
The DNA here is from genome assembly GCF_002078875.1 of Numida meleagris. NCBI lineage: Eukaryota > Metazoa > Chordata > Aves > Galliformes > Numididae > Numida > Numida meleagris. The sequence goes on along the minus strand of NC_034415.1, from coordinate 20,433,585 downwards.
TTTGGGGGCTGGGGGCACGTCTGGGTGGACGGAGGAGGAGGACGAGGAGGTGGTGTGCAGTGGCCTCTTGCAGCACAGCCAAACAGCAGCTCTCTGGTGGCTTGTGATCTGCGAAATCCATGGAGGGAGATGTGTGTGCAGAGTGCTCACATCTGCAGGGGCTGATGGTCTGTTTTTGGGGTAGTGCCAACCTGTGCTTGTGTCGCAGCCCCACTGCAGACTTCTTCCCTGCCTTGGCTCCCATTTTCCCCAGGAGCAGCCAAGGAGAATCTGACTGGTCCGTGCTCGGCCACCTGGAATGGGATGTGGCTGTGGGTGAAGACATTGCTAGGTTTGGCTTCGTGTCATATTCTTCACCTAGCCCACCTCAGGGCTGCGGGAGGGAAAGGCTCCGTGTCTCTCTTCCTTGGCAATTCCAGCACTGCTGCTCCCCGGCTGTATGCACAGTCCCATTTCCCAGCCCTGCAGTCACCCAGACCTGTGGCTTTGTTTTGCTTGAGCCCAAACCCAAGGCACAGACCCAGGTCCCAGAGGCCTTAACCTAGCACGTCACCAGCCGCAGAGCACACAGCACAGCGGCTGAGAACATTTTATCCAGGATAATCCTTAGCCTGGGAGCAAGGCAGAAACTTGTTCAAACACATGGAAACGTGAAGCCTAAACTGCTTGGCACTTTGACACCGCAGAGTCAGGCTTGCGGGCATTGCTCAAGCCCCAGCACCTGCTAATCCTGCGGGGCTGCTGCTGTGGGTAGGGTCTGTCCTGCTTCTCCAGAAGCTGAGTTAGAGCGGTGAATGTGCATGCTATTGCTGGGTCGTGGGCAGACAGGCTGCTCAGGCACACTTCCGGATTGGGAAGGACCACGTGCCGCAGTTTCCCTTTGGGAAGCAGGAGTGAGCCTTACCTGCTTGTGCTGCAGGGTATTTGAGCAGGAAGTGGCTCTCCCTGGGCAGTGTCAGAGCTCAGCTGCGGGTTCCCTAGGCTGTGTGTGCGGGCAGTGCTGCAACACCAGCAGTACTACAGTTTTGGGGTGTGTGTGCACCGTGTGTGTGCACTGCAGTGCTCTCATAGACAGCAATCTGATGGCATGGGCTGCTTGCTCCAGCAAGGGGAAAACACAGGCTGCATCCTCCCACGGGATGGGGTCCCTGGGAAGCAGTCCCCGTTGATTCGGGGTGCCGGCTGGGGGTCACCAGTGAGTTCTGCAGCCCCTCTTGCTGCCGTGTTGATGCAAATGCAACGCAGAGCCCCGTAAGTCAGCCAGGCACACGCTGAGAAAGGCAGGGATGGATGGAGTCGGTGTCAGGGCAGCAATTGCTTATCATGCCTTATCTGGGAATATGAAACTGTATTGCATGACATCCAGAGGCAGGCTGAATAGATATGCCAATTCATCTCGAGCCTGGGCTTTGACAAGCTAGACTGCCCTTGTTGAAAGGCATCAGTCAAACAAGAGCTGCTGGCTGCTTTTCCCTTTCTTATACTTTCCCTCGCTCTCGCGCTCCGTCTCCCTCTCTCGCCACCTCCCCTCCCTCCTCCTTTTTTTCTAAGCTGTTTCCACACCAAATTGAAAAGCTTTGGAAATAATAATAATAAAAGCCCCCCAAACTAATACCGTTTTAAGTACCCCCCTCCCTCCCCAAATGGGATTGATAAAGAACCCCAGTGTATGAAGGCATGTTTAGATAACATTGAGAATATTATAGCGGGTGAGAGAAAGTAGGGGAAAAGCTTCCTGCCGCGTCTAAGCCAGGAAAGGCGACGGCACCCTGGCTAATACGAGTGTTTAATATTTGATGTGTTGGGATAAAGCAGGATCACCTTCGAATTGAATTGAGTGTCAGAATGAGAATCTATTACTGAAATTCTTGTGTGATTTGACAGCAAAGCAGACGATGTTATTCTTCACTAGTTACCGCAATCTTCTCTCCTACATCACTTAAATATTTTTTTCTTTGCTTGAGTAAACACACATTATCCTTTTTTTCCACCCCCCTTTCCTTTTTTTCTCTCCCTCTTTTATACTTTTTTTTTTACGTTTTTTTTCCCCTTAAATCAAACCTGCCTTTCGCAGGGCCGATGGAGCAGATTGTTATTTCTTTATTTGTCCTATTAAATGGAATTCCTGATCGTTTAATCCCGCTTTTGTAAGTGATTTAAAAACACTTGAAAAGCTGTGAATGCAGCAGCCCTGCTGACTAAACTGCTTAACAGGGACACGTTGCACCTGGGCTGGTTTGGAGCAGGGGAAATTCCTGCCTGCCACAGCCGGGCTGCAGGGGATGCTGTGCTGCAGGGTGCTGGGGGACCAGCTTTCCTCCTCGCTCTCCTGCTCCTTACCTGCTCCTATGTATGTATTTTCAGCCCCAGCCAAGCTGTGTGGTTTGGCCTGGGTGGTGTTCGTTTGCCCTTTCATCGTGCTGGTGAGTTTGCATGGCAAGGAAACCCAGCAAGATATTCCCCCTTCCCCTCCTGCCTGTAGCTTGCATGCAATAATACGAGATGGTGAAGGACCCACTGCCCCAAAGGCACTCTCAGCCCCAAAGCCGTAGGTGACAAAGTGGCACCAAGGACATGTTAAGCTCTGTTTCCAAGCCCACTTAGCTGCAGACTCGACCTCCTTTTTCCTTCCAACACACTAAGTAATATAAAACCCTGACACCTCATCATGGAAGCAGCAGAATGAGGTGGGTTTGAGGGAAATGCTTATGTTGGGCACGCGGTTGACATGACAAGGGGAAGAAGATGCTTTTGCTGTCGTAAAGTCATTTTCTCTGTTGCACAGATGTCAGGGGTCAGCCTCAATCCAGGCTGCTGTGTATAGGGGTCCTGCTTCCCCAACTTCCCGTTCCCATCCTTCAGTATTTCCTCAAACCACCGAGCATCTTCGCTCCTGGGAGGATTTTTCCAAAAGGAATTACTTTCTCCCTGCCTGGTGCGTATTAATATGAAAACTGCAGTTAGCGTGCTAAACATGTAAAGACACTGGATGGGTCACAGCATTAACATGGCAGAAAGGACAGGGAACGTGGTACTGCCAGCACCCATAACGTGTCTGCCAAATGCTGCTGGGTGCTTCCCATAAATAAATGACGGGGCATCATTCAGCCCACTTGGATCAGTACATCAGCTTGGCATGTTCCAGTGCAGGGAGCACACAGCATCTCCATGCCCCAGCCTGCTGCACCCCAAGTGCTGTCCTGTAGCACCTCCCCGCTTTGCTTCCCCCCAGCTTGAGTTTCCTGCAGGTTATACAAGGGACGAGTTACCCGAGGACTTATTCCCCAGTCCAGTCCTGTTAACAGAACGTGGGTTATTTGTGGTAATGGTTGCATGCGTTGAAATAGAGCCTCTTCCTAATGTCTGGCTGCTGTTAGCTCCCATTTATCACGGGAGGATCTGCTTACCTTAGGTTTGAGATCCCTGCACCAGGGACGGACCCAGGGCGGTATTTGTGAACTGCTGCGTATGCCTATGGGATTGTATAAGTAAATAAATATAATTAATAATCATCTGACTTCTGAGGAGCGTTGGCTGGGAGGTAAATGTGGCCTTCACAGAATTACAAACAAAATCAGGAAAAAAGGGGAGAGAATGGAATGGAATGGAAATAATTGTGTTCAGACTACTTGAAAATGATTCTGCAAACGTCGTTTTGGTGTTTCTCAGCAGATCAGAGGGGCTGACTTTGTATTTGAATCAGGATTCTGACCCAAAATGTTTTACGAGAGCTTTCTTAAAAGATACCCACACTTTTTTTTACAATTCCAATGGAGATGAAAGTGAAATGCTGCAGAGTCCTGCTCTCGTCTGGAAGGGAGCTGCCTGTTCCCTGCAGCGAGGGAGGGGCAGATTGGTGCAATTTCCTGGCAAAAAGGGCAAAAAGCCGCTGGTGCCGGCATCGGGACCTCGTGTCGGGTGCTCGCTTTAACAGTCAGAAGAAGAACTTTCCTGTTTAAAGATTAAACGTTGTCTTTAAATATTAAACAGCAAAGCTCCTCGTTCTTGATTGTGTGGCTGCTGCCGGCAGGCGGCTCAGAATTGCCAATTTTAATTAAAAAACTTTATTTTCGAATACAATCCACCGCTGGCAGAGCTCCTCCCTGACCAGGCTGGCTGCATCTCCCCCGGCCCGGCTGCTTTACACCTGCCCACGAGGTAACAGCAGTCACTGCGCCGAGTGTGAGCGGCCTCAGCCGGACCGATCAATGCCCCTGGCACTTCCTTCCAAAACCCCAGGAAAAACAATTAAAACCCAATCGATCCTGCAGACAGCTTTGAATATGCATAAGTGCACACTTGACCTTCAGTGGTCAGGCCAACTTCCAGCCGGGCTGCTTAGCTAGTTTGCTCAGGTAGCGCGGTTGTACCAAATGACCTTGATTAACAAAGCAAAAGTGCTATGCAAAAGAGGTGCTGATCTGGGAGATCCATGGCGTGGGCTCCTTGCCCTGCTCACAGCAGTGAACCCTGATTTTAAGCAGCAGAGGGGTGAGAAGGGTGCGGAGCGCTCGGCTGATGGGTATTAAGGCAGCCTTGCCCCGTGCATGGCAGTGGCTTTGCTGAGACGATGTTGGAGCATTCTCCTCGCCAGGAGCCTGATGCTCTGCATCCATCCGCTGCAGCCCAGGAGGGGGAGCCAGGAGCCCCAGGCAGAGCTGCTGTGTTCAGCACCCAGACCCCAAAACTGGGTATGGGGCATGGCACCTCGACCCACACACGGCCACCAGCAATCCCAGTGATGAAGTTATGAGAGCGCGTTTGTTGAACGCGTTGTGTACACACAAAGTGTAATTTCAGTGAATTATGCATAGACTTAATTAGGAGTTTTAATTGCTAATCATCTCCCAACAGGATTAGCAATGCTGTCTATTAATTATCCGTGGAGCCCTCTGTTTTGCTAAGGCAGGAGCAACAAGGCAGCGTAAACCGTTACGGAGGCCAGCAGTGCATTCCCAACCCCAAAGCCGTGGCTCCCATGGGGCAGCCATGTGGCGGGGAGCAGGGCAGGGGCACTGGGGGCAGCCCCAAAAGCAGGCTTTGCTTTTTGAGCCCTGCTGCTTCTCCATGCAGGGACTGTATGCAGCGATGATCCCCACTGGGGGAGGGAGATAGGCGCTGCGGGATTGACCTGATCTCATCTGGGGACAATGGCCCTCACGGCAGCAGAGATAGCACCGTGTGAGCGGTGCTAAGCCCACGCGCCGTTCTTAAGGCTCACAATGCAGCCGTGAGCTTAATTCCTCAAGATGAAGGAGATAGAGGGCTGTCAGGCTGTAATTATGGGTGCGTGCATGGCGCAGGGCTGGCCTGCTCCCCCATTGGTATTGTCCAGAAGGGCTGTGCCGCTCAGGCTGCAGGTGCTGCCATGAGAAGCTCTGGGGCAGGAGTGGGCCCTGGCCAGGCTACAGTCTCTGTGGGGCCCAGTGGGGTTTCTCCTGATGGTGGAGAGCCCCAGGGGGTGTGGGAGTCCCAAAATACCCAGCCATGGAGCTGGGAGCTGCCTCAGAGTCCCCACAGCGACACTCATGTACAAGTCTCAGTGACAGGCGCTGGACATCTCTGAGGCGGGACAGGCCTGCAGCCTGGAAAGTTTCTGCAGGGGCAGTGCCAGAATCTGTGTTGAATACTGGGCACACAGACCCCAGTGTGCCCCCCCGAACATATCTCTTGCGCTCCGTGCAGCCTCTGACTCTCTGCTTCTCTCTTGCAGGCATACAGCTTTGCCATGGGGAGTTGGCCAAAGAACGGGCTCTTAGACATGAACAAAGGACTGAACCTACAGCACATAGGGAGGCCTCACAGCGGGATAGGTGAGTGACCCGGTGCCGTGCTCTGCCCATTCCCATGGCTCCAAGAGCTGCTCGGAGCCAGGTGCTGGAGGCCAGCCGAAGGGCTGTGTGGCCTCTGGCTGGCAGAAGGGAAGAAGATGCACCAGGTTGCGCCTGCAACACGTTTGGAAAGGGGGAATGCATGCTGGCTTAGTCCCCCTGGTGAGTTTCTCCAGGGGTGCTGGAGCTGAGAGGGGATGCAGGCTGTGCTGGGAGCTCTCTGTGCTCTGGAGTGGTCTGGAGACTGGGGTTGTCCTTGGGGCAGGGGCAGTGCCAGGCTGTGGGTCACGGGGCTGGCAGGGAGCTGGCCCAGATTCGCTGGGCTGTGCCTCAGAGGCCTGCATAGTGCTTGCCTGCCTTGTGTCTGCCTTCCCTCTGCCTCTCGGCCCTTCATCCTCTGTGCCTTGTGAGCAGTAAAGTTTGCAAGGAGGTAAGATTTACTTGGAAAAGTCACCTGCTACCTGGGCCTTGAGGAGGCTGTTTAATATTGTTTCAAGACTCTAACCATTAAACTCTCCAATCAATCCAAGTTAAGGAGATGAATTATTTAAAGCTCACCAGCTTTTAATTAGCAAGCTCCTTTTGAACTATGGATCTGGTTGCATTATTGACGGAGGTAGCATTAAAATTTGCTTCCTTGCCTGGGAGCAGATTTGCCTTGCTGGTGTGCCACACTGGGGGTGACGGGGAGTAAGCTGGGGCTGCAGGAGCTGTGTTCTGCCCTGCTTTGGGGCTTGGACATTTCCTAGAGTCTCTCTGGGGGATGCAGGGTTGTTTTGTGCCTCGTTTTTCCTCGTTTTACATATGGCGAGAGCGCTCTGTTGCTGTCATCTCCTACTCTGACAAAGCATCCCCAGCTCTGGAGTATCATCTGCCTGCTGTTGGTTTCTGCCCATGTTTATTTCAGGGCTGTTGTCTTGCTTACGTGTGTCTCTGCCTGATCAAGTTGAAAGGTACCGCTTCAATCCCTCTCAGCTCCAGTCCTTTAGGAAGGCTTTGCTACCTTGTTCTGGAACAGGCATGTGTCCTGCAAAATTTCCTGCCTCGGGCTGCCTGGCTTCCTGGCACAGGTCTGCCCACCCAGCCCAATCCATGACCCCTTTCCATGACTGCTGCCTCAAGAAGAGAGCTGGGAACAGCTCAGCACATCTGCTTGCCTTTTACTGTCCATAGCAGCAAGCCTGGAGCTGGCTGTGGCTTTGGGAATGCTCCTAGTGTTGTCTGGAGTCTCCTGCTCCTTTGCAGAGTCCTGGAGTGCAGCAGGGTTGAGGAAGCTGGGGAGCAGAGTGGGGTCCCCAGGGCTGCCCCCTAGGTGAGTGTACAAGGGTCAACACCTGCTCTCATGGTCACTGATACACAGGAGTCTGCAAACCAAGGAGGGCTGAGAACTGAACAAGGACATGCACTATTTCCCCTCAGGTTCCAGTATGGGAACCTCACCTTGTGCAGGTGCCACGTGCGAGCAGGGGGCTCATGGTGGAGCCTGGTGGAAATCCAGGGCCACGTCCCTTGGGAAATATGGCTGGGGCTTCCCTGATGGCCGGAGGGAGCTCTGTGCAGTTAGGGCAGCAGGTCCCTGTGGTGCCGGTGGTGCAGCCGTGTTCTCACACTGAGCTCTCTCTATGGACTTGCAGAGACTGATATAAATCAGAATGATTAAAATCACAGGTTTTAATTGAGATTTAAATCAGCCAGCAGGGCACCTGCTTTCAGTAATTGATTTTCTTCTATATTCGCACTATTTTTAACTGTTTCCCTAAAGAAAGATTGTGTTTTACTGACCAGCACCTATCAGACCGTGTTCAGCTCTCCCTACCATTGCCTAGGTGTTAAACCTGGTTATTCTTTCATACATCTAATACAGTATATTTGCTACGTTTATTTTAATCAATAATGTAACATAATAAGCCCTTACTCTTAGTTTTTAGATTGTCGTTACATTAGAAAAATGATGTTTGTTATCCAAGAGGCGGGGATTAAAGGATTGCTCATCATTTCAGCTGTAGTGCTTGTGGGTGAAAATCAGAATGCCCTGTTTGAGTAACCATAAGGTGGTTTAAATAATGTCTGTTGGTGACATTCTTCTTTTTCTTCGAGCCTTTGATGCCTTTGGCTCCAAGGGAGCCAGTTATCGAACTGAAAATACACCGAGAAAAGGGAGAAGTTTCCAAATGTGCAGAAGCAGCCGCTGCTGTGAAAGCTGATTTCTCATGTGCCCACTCTGCTTCCACCTGTGGTGGGTTGGCTGTCTGGAAAGCACGGTGAAAGCTCAGAGTTCAACCTGCAGATCCTTACGGTTTCAGATCTGGGGCCCCATGGTCGCAGGGCCGCAGCGCTGCGCTGTGCCGTGGGGCCGTGCCTGTCTGGGGGAGCAGCCCCGCAGCCCGGGGGTCAGCGGCCCCGCAGCGCGCAACCCCACAGGCACCCGCGCTTTCCCAACCCCGTCTTTCTCTTTTCGTTTACTGATTGGAAATCTCGGAAGGTTAGGGCGTGATATTGTTCCTGATCCAGAGCATTAATTAGGCCTCGGATAGAAGAAGAGGAATTGCGTGTTTTTAACAGTGAGGTTAATGGGATGCTCGCAGAGTAGACAGTTTTAATGAGCTTCAACTCGACGTGCAGTGAGTTTACTCTTTGTGTTAAAAGGGTCACACTGCAGTAGTTTGATGTGGATTGTCTCCTGGCCCCCGGTGTCATAGGTGAGCGTCTGTCAGAGTCCAGTCAGAGCGCATTTACTTAGTGACACGATTCTAATTAACTGCCGCCGGCTGCCAGCGCCCGCGGTGCCCCTGCCCTGCCCGCGTCCCGCTAAGTGCGGGGCGGGCACACGATGGTGCCTGCGGCTGTCAGCACCCGCTCTCCCCCCGCAGCTTTATTTCAGCCTGCTTTCCTTTCCCCTTTTCCTTTCTTCTCGGGATGCTCCAGGTCCCCGTGCCTTTCTCTGGCACATGAACCACGGGGACGAGGACAGCGTTTTGTGACGCTCCCCTGTTTTTTGGCCGCCTCCCACCCCAGCCTGTGTCCCCCGCTGGCTCTGGGGATGGAGCTCTCGGCAGAGGTGATGCTCTGTCAGTGCAGTGCCACGGGCACGGCACCGTCCTTGTGCCAGGGGTGCCGATGGCAAGAGCCGAGCAGAGCGCTGGGAGCTACCCTGGGGCCGCTGCCACGGACAGAACGGGGTTTCCTCTGCCAGGCAGCCGGAGGCAAAAGGGGAAAGACTCAGAGTTAAATAATTAAAAGAGACTTAAGGAAAAGTAAACAGAAATGTCATCAAATGAGCGGTGTCATTCTGAATTAGCGCTGGTAAAGGTCAGGCAGCTCCCAAACAGGTGCCGTGGTGAGGCACTGCACCCGGCCGGCAGAGCGTGCTGCAGGGACCGCGGCGGGACGGGCATGGGGACAGTGGGGTCCCACATCCTGTGGGAGGGACAGGGGTCCGGGCTGGCCGGTCAGGGGCTGTCAGCGTCCAGTCAGAGCACATTAACATGCTGACATGATTCTAATTAACTACCGTGAGAGGTGTCACAGCTGGAAAAGCAGTGAGCGGAGGCGAGCTTTTAAAAAAAGAAAAAAGCAATGTGACAGTCCTCTTTTTTTTCCCCTTTCTTTTTCTTTCTTTTTCTTTCCTTCTTTTTTTTTTTTTTCTTTTTTTTTTTTTTTTTACTCTTGTGTGCTCTCTCCCCTCCATGTGGGAGTGGATCTAAAGATAATTAGGATGTCTGGCTGCCTGGGAACCTGAGCCAGGGCTCTTTTGCTTTCAGTCATTTAAGTTTTCGACATCTCTCTGAAGGGACTTGGTGGCGCAGTGGATTACTGCGCGCCAGAGTGACAGAACACTCTTCTAATCGTAAACCCTTTTTAGAAAAGATTCTGCTCTCCCTTTTTCCCCAGGAGCAGCAGGGGGTATGTTCTGATCACTGCAGCTCTGTTCCCATACACGCTACAATGGGAAACTCAAGGTCTTTCAGCTGTTTCCTGCAGTTAACAAAGGAGGCACAGAAGAAAGAAAGGAAGGATGATTGAGTGTTTGTGTTGACTGCAGTCACCCCTCCGTCCTATCCAGCCGAAAGTCGATGGCGCACGGGGGCACGGCGCGCTCCTGGCCCCGCTGTGCTGGGGACGTTGCTGGAGCTGTCCCAGTGTTCTGGTGGAGGTGAGATAGTTACAGAGCTCTGGCTGCTCGTGCATGCAGTGCCATGTGATGTGATGCCATGTGCTGCAGTGCCTTGCCGTGCTGCCCTGTCCCGTGCCAAGCCGTTGCTGTCATACTGGGAGCATGGGAGGGACTGGTGAGGGTGTGTTTTAGGGATGCTCTGTGTTACAAACTGGCTAGTTCCAGTGCCAGGAACTTGCAGACCCGAGCTGACCTGCATTACAGAGAGCCCTGTGCGCTGGCTCAGACCTGTCCCACTGTTGGCTGGCTGTCTGTCCTGCTGCAGAACATCCCTCCCTGTAGGCACTTGTGCACCGTGCTGCAGCCTCACGCACTGCGAGACACGTGGTAGGTGAGAGACCTGGGAAGATCATTAAGTTTCCAGAGAGCTTTTTCTGTAGTAAGTAGCGACGTAAAACACCCAGTGACATTTTGATTTCCCCGTGGATTCTTTTGGTGCCTTAGTGTCTCTCTGTGACATGTCCCAGACAAGGCTGAATGGTGGCTTGTCCTCTCTTACCTGTGAGAGGGGAAGAGTTTCCTGTTAATGAACATAAACATCTCAATTAATAGCATGGAAATGTCTTTGAACTTCAAGCCACGCATCCCTGACCTGCTATTGGGGACTGGGTGGTACAGCCTGCCCTGGGACAGTTGTTACTTGGAGGCTGTCCCTGGTCTGCAGCATCCTCCTCCTTGCCTCTGCTTCCACCTCCCTGTCCCCTTGGGCTGCTGGGGGTGGCTCAGGAACACCTCCTGGTCCTCAGGGCAGCAAGCACAGCTCTGTGCCCATTCCTCCTGGCTGTAGGTCTCCTGGCCCTAACGAGAGCCGTCACCGAGGTGAGGAGGGATGCCTGCAACCACCCCGCTTCTCCTAATGAGACACGGCTGCGAGGTGCAGAGGGAAGGGGTAGCAGCCAGCCGGAGAGCTGCACCGCAATTTAACAAGTTTCCATTCCCCCGAGTTCCCTGACAAGACCCCCCTCTAAGTCTGTACAGGAATTCATAAGAATGGGATAATTAGGATGTTTCAAAGCTGCGACCCTCAGAGGAGTCCTTGGATTAATCTGTTTTTTCCCTTAAAGACATCTGTAACTACAATCTTTGTTTCTCTCCTGTTCTGCCCCCCCTTCCCCCTCTTTTCCCCCCTTGTCTGTCTCTGTATCTCCTGTCAAACCATTGCAGACGTAAATGACAAAGAAATCAGAAAGAGAGATCAATGCAGTCCAAATTAGCACTCGGAGATAGACTGTGCTGGAGATGTCAGAGCCTGACCCCGGTTGATCTGCCAGCCTCTGCCGCTGATATTATGCAAATTGCATCCATCTGGCAGAGCCCAGCCAAGGACTAATGGGGCAGGGAGGGCTGCGGCCGGGCGCCTTCGGGAAGGGGAGCGCCGGGGGTCTGCAGGGAGGGGGTCCGTGGTGGACGGGGGAGATAAGGTGGTGCCTGGGCTCCGAGTGAGCTCCTGGGCGGATTAAAAACCAAACTCCCGATAAGAGATAACCAAACTTCATTTCGCTTTTGTATTCTATTCCTTATTGCTGCCCCCCGCTCAAGCTAGTACCAAAAAGAAGGAAAAAAAAAAAAAGGAAAAGAAAAAAAAAAATTGCTGGTTCTCGGTGCTCTTGTTTCCTGCACGTCATTACCACTGATGGCAGTTTGAGGGGAGAGACAAAGTCGGGGAAAGAAAGCAAAAAAAAAAAGACAGCTGCTTAAAAGACTGCTGTAATAGGAGCATGGATAATAGAAATCTCAAATTACGGTGATCGCCTTGTTAAGAAGTTTGAAAATACGGCCAGATTGTCTTTAATGAGAGAAATATGGCTGTTAGTTAGTGAAGGAGGAGGGAATGGACCTTGTTTCAAGATCTGTCGCTCGCCCATCAAAGCGGCGCTGGCTGTTTCATTTCAAAATCTTGTTCCTCTGCCTGATATTAAAAATAGTTGTTAAAGGCTTTGACTAGCGAGATGGTTCTCTTTGGCTTCCTGCTTCACTCCACCTCCCCCAGAAGACTTCGCCAAGAGAGAACTTGGGCTCTGAAAAACGAGGAAGGAAAGAAAGAAAGAGGAAAGTTTCATGCGTTCGGTGGGCCCATCACATCGCCATGGGGTCGGGCAGCCGCCGGGCAGCAGCCGAAGGCCCGCATTGCTGCTTTCCGCTCCCTGGGAGGGAGCTGGGCCGGGTGAGGAGGGCTCTGACAGCAGCCAGCCCTGGCAGCTGCCCCCGTGTCTTGTTAAGAGCTAACGGGTACCGCTGCGCCGCGACGCTCTGACCCGTGACCGTTCCTCGCTCCAGCGCTGACAGTCCCCTCTTTAAGGCAGCCCGGCGGCTCCTGCATTATCCCCTGAAATCAAAGGATCGCATTAATTGCTTTAAGGATCGCTGCCCCGTGTCCTGAGTGGCTTCTTTAAGATAACGAACTTGGAGCGTGTTAATAGCAAGCATAACTCAGCAGGACCCAGGGATGAGGTGTGGATGGGGAGGACGCTGCAGGGTGGGGAGGACAGGCACCGATCCATCTAAATCCATCCGGAGCTGTGTTCTTATCCCTCCCTGCCTGTGCACATTGTGCTCCCAGGATGCCAGCACCCATATCTCAGGGCAAAGGTCTGGGACAGAGCTGTACCAGGCCAGCTGCTTCCCAGCCCCGCTGACTGTGCTCCTTTAGGGCTTTGGGGTGGGCTCAGAGGGATCCACTCTGTCTGAAAACTGCATTTCTGTTTGGGTTGGATATTAGGAAAAAATTCTTCCCTGGAAGAGAGGTGATGCATTGGCACAGGCTGCCCAGGGAGGTGCTGGGGTCACCATCTCTGAAGGTGTCCAAGAACCGTGGGGATATGGCACTGAGGGACGTGGTCAGTGGGTATGGTGGTGTGGGTTGGACTGGATCTTAGCAATCTTTTCCAACTCCATCGATTCTATGATTCTATGATTTCTGCATCACTCAAATCCACGGAGAGCCTTAAGGTGGGTGCTGCAGGCGTGGGGGTGCTGGCCGGGAGGGGAGGCAAGGGGTAGGGTCACAGTCACCGTGGGGGTGAGTGCTTTGGTCCATGCTGCTGGCACCGAGCTGCCGTGTCCTGTACTCCAGTGACAGCAGGGCATGTGTGGTCCTTCAGGTCAGGCAGCTAGCAGAACCGTCTTGCATCATTCCCACATGGCTTTGAGATGACCTTCAAGCATGGAGGAAACCATTGCCAGTGACTTGATGCAAAGCTTGCCAGTGATGGAGAGCACGTGGCAACCCTCAGTAAGTTTCCCCATGTAGAGACAGTTTTCCTGCAGTGCCCAGCCCCATCCGGCTCTGCATTGCCCCGTGCTGCCTTGCCTGCCCAGGCACAGTGCTGGCACAGAGACACGTGTGTCCCCTGCCTGTCCCCACCTGGCCCAGCAGGACCAGGACAGTCACCAAAGGGCCCATCCTGGCAGCACGCAGGGAGCAAAGCAGGAGCACCTCTAGCACCAAGCACCTGGCACTGAGGTTAGCCTGCACGCTGTGCATTTCCACACGAGAACAAGTGGTGTGGCTTTATTTCCATACCCAGGGGACCCAGAGTTTGGCAGCTGGGCCATCTCCAGCACCCGCCAAGCCCTCTGCTCGTGTTCTTCCCCTCCAGAAGTACACATATAACAACCAAGAGCAGCAGAGGGAGAGAGAAAAAGAGAGACAACGGATTTGCCTCCATGCTCCCGTACAGAGCAGTCTCCTAATGAGAAGAATATGGCTGCTAGTTAGCAGAGGGGTGTGTCCTGTAGGCTAAAATGAGATAGTTAAACTGCACTGATTGAAGGTTGAGGTTAGAGGGCAGCACAATTATGTTCAGGAGATTCAAGGGCTCTGTTTGATGCGGCAGTTCTAAGCTCCCAGCCAGTGTCAGTAGTTTAGCTCAGGGTTTCTTTTTTTTTTTCCTTTTTTTTTTTTTTTTTTTGTGGGCTAAAGACAGGAAGGATAAAACTATGGGAATGAGTTGTTACTATTATTATAAAGTGGTGTGAATTTTTTTTTCCAGCCACCAGTTCACCCCTCTTTTGCTTAACTGTTTCCTGATCATTATTTTTTAAGCTGCTTCAAGGGAAGAAGAGAGCATCCCCTTCCCCCCGGAGAGCGGCTCTGAATTTTCTCCCGCACAGGGAAGGTGATTTTTTTTTTTTTTTTGGTGAGCAGACTTCATCTCAGTTCTCTGACTGCGGATCAGGAAAGCAATTAGCAGTTCAAATTATGCCAAGGCCAAATTCTTTGTCTCAAAATCACGGGTTAAGAGTTGCAAAAGAACCTTAATTGCCTGGTGCTGAACGAGGTATCTTTTTCTGAGAGCATTTCCACTGCTTAGGGCTGTTTATGGGGGGACTCTCATGTGTTTGAAAAGCCCAGCAGCAGCACAGCCCTTTCCCAGTGCCTGCAGAAGCATCCAGGCAGTGCATCGGTGGCCTCCAGCATTCTGCCCTCTCTCCCCACCAGCCTGCTTGCTGGCTTGCAGATGACCATACAGCCCAGCTGCTGCCTCCCAGCCATCCCAAGACAGTCCAGGTCACCATTCCCTTTCTCTACTGCTCTTTCCTTCAACCCATGAGCGACTCTGGGTGCTACCTGCCTGCAGCCTCCATCTCAGCCCCCAGCCTCATCTCCTGCCTGCAGCCTCCATTGGACCACAGAGTCATTAAGGTTAGAAAAGACCTGTGAGATCATCCAACCCAGCCCAGCCCACCCCATCATGCGGACTGACCGTGTCCGTCAGTGCCACATCTCCACGGTTCTTGGACACCTCCAGGGACGGTGACCCCACCACCTCTCTGGGCAGTCTGTGCCAGCACATCACCACTCTTTAGGAGAATAATTTTTTCCCAATATCCATCTCCTGCCTGCACTGTCCAGCTCAGGCCAAGCGTGGGTTCCTTATTCCTTTCCTTGCTTGATTCCCAGTACATGGGTGTCCTGAGCCCACGCTCAGTGCTGCCTTCCGATCCAAGTGACAGCCTGCTTTATTTACTCTAATGATTCTCATTTTTAAATGTTAATTCCTCCCTGAAGAAAATGTCTTTTTCAAGATGAGTTGCCCATCACCAGAGTGAGCATGGAGGGCGTGCAGGTGTCCTTGGTGCCCATGAAGAACCCCATCCCTTGCATGCTCCTGGAGCAGTATAGGCTCTGCTGCGGCCCCATCATCCGTGGAACAGGGATTGTATCCCTCTGGGGCTGGGTTCTCGGTATGGTCCCAAAGGGGCACTACCCCAAAGGGACACAGCCCCAAAGGAACACAGCCCCATGGGGAACGTGGGCTTAGAGTTTATCACTACTGAACAATTTCTAACCTCGGTGGGCTGGGGGGGAGGAACCAGAGATAAATGTTAGCTCATTTCTTAAGTAATTAGTTACCTCCTCATCCCCATGTTGTAATTGTGAACAAGCTGTAATGTTTAATTAGTGTGTAAATGAAACCCCAATTTCATAATGGCTGCGGTGACAGCGCTAAGTGAGACGGGCACCGAAGGGGCCGCATTGTTTCAGCGGGAGATGAAGCTGTCGACCAGGAAGCCGAGCGTCTCTGGGAGAAAATGGAAATGATAAACGAAGTGAGGCTAATTAGCAAAATCATACAGGCCCCACTGATGGTTCTCATCAAGGGGAGGTAATGAAGCGGGCGGGCCAAGCTGAGGGGGGATTAATTGGAGCCTATTCCGCAAGCATGGGCAGAGCAGGCACTGTGGGGATGCAAACTTCACTGCTTTGCTTCCCTCGTCCTTTGCAGCCAGGCAGGGGGAGCAGGGACCTGCCCTGGGGGCACGCTCCCGCCTGGGGGTGTCCTCGTCCCACTGCTGGTCTGTGTGTGGGCATCGCAGGGTTTGGGCAGTGAATGAGGCATCCCAGGGGGATGTTGGTGGGGGGAGGGTCTGTGCGCAGTGCCCGCTGGATGGGGGCATGGTGCCAGCAGGATAGTGCGGGTGGGCCCAGCTCACCGTGGCTGGGGGGAACCCCAGGCTGCAAGCTGAACTTTATCCTTCCAGCCGTGTAAGAAATGCCCTTTCCACAGCCGCTGGCACACACCCCTGCTCGTGACATATTACCTACTGACATTTACGGGAGTGCACCGAGCCCCACGCCCATTGCAGTGCCGGTGCCCAGCTGGGACCCCCCCGTACTGCTGCCACCGCAGCGCCCAGAGACCCCACCTCCCTCCCCTCTGAGCCCCCCACTGCCTTCATGCTGAGTAATGAGAGATTTCCCTGCACCTCCGAGGGCTCTAAAGAGGGGCTGAGCAATATTATTTATTCAGTTGTTTACAGAAACGTTTGATCGGGAATAGTTCTTCACTGCCAGCCTGTTGTGTATTATTCATTGCAATAATCTCTGCAGATTGTGATAAACTGTAACTGCGGCGGGGCAGCACGGAGCTGGGCTGCGCTGCCACCGCCGCCTGCACCGGCCTCTAAAATATCGGCAGCTGCAATCATAAATCTCAATTTACAAGTGGGGCTATTGCACGGGGAGTTATAGTTATACTAATGATTACTTCTCTGTCTTATTTTTCACGTTGCAACAGAGCAATAAATTTTTAAGAAGAGCCTGGGCAAAGCGTTAGGGAAGCCTGCGTGGTCGGCAGGGAGCAGTGTTCCATCCTCCTGTGGGAACCAGCACCGGCCCCTCTTCCCAAGGAGGTGACGCAGAATGGGGGGATGGCTCCGTTGGGTCCCGCTTCCCAGTGGGGTCAGCGAGGAAGGCAGGCCCCGGCTGGCGGTACTCATCCCATCGCCGATCGGTGTCTCACCCGGCGCTGTCCCTCCTGGAGGAGCCCCATTGGCACCCTGCAAAGAGCAGCTCTGTTCCCCAGCAGGCAGCAGTGGGACATGGGGTTCAGCGAGCATTTCCCGAGTGTTTATCACAGCTCCGAGGTCTGTGATGTGAGGCCTCTGATGGATGCCTCCATTCACAGACTTGACATTATGATGTACAGGGAGCCTAGAGACATATAGATTTTCAAAGTGGCCACTTTGAGCATAATTATAAATACCCAGCCTCTTTACATAGTGAATTGCTGCCAGGAAAAGAAGGGCCCCGGGAGGACTGAAATTCTGGCAGCCAGGATTTCTTGAGAAAAGCACCTTGGAGGAGGCTCCCCACCCATTTTGGGATGCCAGGGAGGGTGGGCACTGGGGGATGATGCCTCTTCCATCCCACGCCCCCAGCAGCTGCTCCCCCATTGCCTCTGGCGCTGGCAGTGTCTCACTGGGGGACATCTCCCAGGCACTTTCTGCAGCCCCCTGTCTCCTGCTCATTAGTGCCAGCACGTTGCAACCTGATCCTAACTGCTTCTGAGTGGCTGCTCCCTTTCCAGATCACGGCACAGCGAGTGGCACCGGGGAGCTGGGCGCTGCTGGTGGCCATCTCCCATCCACGGCCCCAGGGACACGGAGAAGCGAAGACCTTCCCCTAGCTCATCCCTTTCTGCCTGCCTTTGGAGCACCCCAACCCTGCAGGGCTGGGGCTCAGGGGTCAGCATTTAGGTGGGCAGCAGGCAGTTGTCCTGAAGGTCACCATCTGGAAGTCCCTTGGTCTTTTTTTGTCTTGCGGTGGTCACAGCTGTGAGAAGAAGGGAGCATGTCCCCCGGAACGTGATACACCCTGATGTGGCTCAAGGATACCCAGCAGCTCTTCACCCTCATTCCCTGTGCATGAGGCTGTCACCTTTATCGTCACCTTGCAGACATTAGGAAGCCATTTGAGGAGCTGGTGACTTTTCCATTCCATTTCCAACCCAGTGCTTATATGAAAGGTGGGGAGTGTGAGGCTGGAGTGGTCTCAGAGCATCATCGCTTCCCTTCCCATGCCAAAGCCAAGGTGGGCACGTATGAGCAGGGTGCCCATGTGGGTAGTGGTGTTTGTCCCCAGACATCACACCCAAGCAGACATCAGTCATTGGTGATTGGGGCGCACTGGAATTTTTCAGGGGAAAATGAAGAGGATGTTTGAGGATTTGTGCTCTGTTTGCGAGCAGGGTCTGGAGGAGAGAAGGTCAAAGAAGAAAATTGGAGCTGAATTGAAATCAATGGCAGGTAGAGATTAGAGCAGTGCCCCAATTAACTGCAGCGCAATGAGGTGAGGCTGGGGGGGACCGTAGCCCCCCAGGTTAGGACCCCACACCGGAGCCACTTCTGCTCCACAGGGACGTGGTGACTGTGGTGCACAGGGGCCTGCACCGAGAGCACTGCTGCCGCATGGGCAAGGGCTGGGGCAGACGTGGGCGTTTGGGCTTGGATGAACCCCACTCTCCACCTGTATCCCAGCTCTTTGTCCTCGTTTCCTTATCCTGGTCCCATCCCCCATTCCTCTGGTGTCCCCTCAGCTCCACCAGCCCCGCTAGCTCCCCGTCATGGTTTCCTCCAGCTTTGCCTCTCTCCCAGCTCCGGTCCCGAAGTTTTCCAGCACAGCCGTTTCCTCCCTGCTGTTTCCTGGGGAAGTCATCGAGCGCACGTCCCCGCTCTCCACGCAGGTGCTGGGACCGGGTGGCAGTGGGGCTGCGGGCAGGGCTGTGCCCAACATTGGCAGCATTCCGATGGGAAATCCATCCTCAGCGCTCCCAAAATCACCTTTCCGACAGATTTCAAGGCTTTGTTCCAAAGCATCAGAGCACACACGCACAGAATACCCTCTGAGCAACACGTAGCTGGAATGTGAGGGAAATACCGACACATTTTTCACTCGTGTTCATTGCAATGTATGAACAGTTTGGGCTGGATATTTCCCAGGGAAAACAAGTCAGCGTGAGTCAGGCATCCAGCGTGGAAAACCTCTGCAACCGCTGCGCTTTGGAAGCACCAGGGTAGGACGGAGCAAGGGGTGCCCCTACCACCCCACTGTGCACACACGTGCTTGTAGGCCGGGACGTGGTTCCTGCAGCCCCGTGCCCACAGGGATCGAGCTGTGCTCTCCCCTCAGCCTCGTGCACCGCAGAGCGTTGTCCGTCGCACGCGGAGCGTTAATTAACATTGCGGGAAGATCTTAGGAAAGGTGCAATTTGAATGATCTGGCGCTGCAGTCATTCAGATGCTGAGTTAATTCAATCCTTGCACACAGTGCTCCTACAGATTGTTGGCTTTAAACAAACAGCGGTGACAGATTTGTTGCTGCGGAAATGTGGTCATTAAGTCGGGAGCGCATGTTTGACCTGAAAGCGATTGAGTGATGGATGCAAGTCATTTTAAAGCTGCAGCAGCCAAAAGGATGCTCCTTTTGGAGAGCAATCTTGCATCTGAGGAGTGTAAATAATTTAAACAAACAAGTAAAGTAAGGTGAAAGCACCGCCGTTCGCTGCTCTATCCTATTACAGAGCTCAGTGTGGAGCAGGGCAGCACTCCCAGAGCTGCAGTGGGGAGGTGCAGTGTACCTGGCACCAAACGGGGCCAGTTCAATTCCTATGCTGGGAGCAGGGGGAGAGCCCCGGAGCGGTCACGTCGCATGGGTCTGCGCTGTGCACGGCTGGAATTGGCCCTATAATGAGGCTGGTAGTTACTGTGCGTCGGAAGCAGCCACTGCTTAAGCCTCAATATCTCGGCCATTTAATTTAATGGGGTTTTTTAAATACCAAAAGCAATTAAGTTCACATTGTGAGCTAATCGCCTACAAAATTTCATTTCAAAGATGCTCAGACTGTTTGTGAGAGAATTGCCAGAAAGAGACCAAACACGCCACCGTGCCTGTCCATTTGTCCTGCTCTCCCTCCCCTATCCCCTAACCAGACCCAGGCAGACTTTCCTAAAGGAAACCATCCCATTTCCAGGCTTCTAGGGCCCAGAAGGCGACGTGGGGAGCACAGCACAGAGGGATGCATCACTGCTGCCTCAGGGCCGTGCTGTGCTGCTGTACTGGGGTGAGAGTAGTGCCCTGAGCCAGGCGCCAAACCTGACACAAATCCCCACACTTCAGAACACTCAGTGGATGTCAGCCACCTCCGACCTGAGGACATCTGGAGGGCTTTCCAGGCTCTGCTGCGTGGAGCTGGGAGCAGAGGGTGTGCCCAAACCCTGCCCTGCGTCGTCAGCCGTGTGCCAAAGCCACTGGCAGCCTGTCCTCATTGCCCATCCGTGCCCACGGCACCCAGCTGCTCCCACAGGCTCTATCAGGTGGCAGAAGAGCTGGACGTCTTTGCCAGAGATTACATGTTCTCCCGCACAGCCGTGTTACTGAATACGGTGTAATCCTCCTGGAGCAGCTGCCTGCAAGTTTTGTTTCCTTCGCTATTGCGTTAACGCACTCTCCTTAAAGCACCTTTGTGGCTGAGCCTCCCGCGTGCTGCGTGTCCCTGCAGCCGGGTGGGATGGGCACGGCCCCAGGACCCCTTTGGGGGGCCAGAGCCCACTGTTTCCCCCGTGGGGTGGTGATTTATGGAATCCCGTGCACTCCCGGTGCATCCGCTCGCGGCGCTGCTCCGGGATCCGTGGTGCGGGGTCAGCACGTTGCAGGTTTCCTAACCTTGCCCACTTATTAAAAATGGTAAAAGCCTCCCCCAGGACTCGTGAAGTATAGATCTAGAGAGCTCCATATGCTGTTGCCCTTAATGAGATGTCTGCCTGAAGAGCAATAGCAAAACACAGCATCCAGCGCGGGGTCCCTATAGCTAGATGGTCTGGCTGTAAACAGAGCCGTCCGTCTTAATGGGCTATCGTGTAAAAACTTCTCCCAGTCAATAAATCAAAGGAGCTCCATTTATATCGCGCGCTGCCTTCGCTATTAGGCTGCTCCGGGTGGCACCCTCTGACGCAGAGCTCCCTGGGTCTGCGAGGCGACACTGGAGCATCTCGTGGGCCTTTCATTTCAGTGTCCCCGTGCCGAGAGCGGGACAGAGCTCGGTGTCAGGACACTCTGTGTGGCAACACTGTGGCTCAGGACCTCTGTGTCCCCTACCCAAGGGCGGCAGCAGGTGCGCAGGGGCTGTCGCAGAACTGCCCCCCAGTAGGGATGCACAGGGGGCTCCCACCATGCACCCCCCCAGAGCAGCAGCCCGGCGCAGGTATTTATTTTTCATTCCCTCTGATGCCACCGGAGGGAAGTTCCGCTCCAACCACCATCCCAGGCAGAGATATTAGTCCTCATTACTAATTAAAGGAAGCAGGAGTAATTGACGGATGGTGGATGGCGGGGGAGCGGGGTGATGAACGGCCCCTGTCCCCGCACCGGGGACGCACGCTGAGCGCTACCTGTTAGCTACAAATAAACAAACCTGATAAATAATAAATAGTTGGAGGAAAGTGCCCGAGCATTATTTAAATTAATAGGGATTAGAGGGAGAGAGGCCTGAAAGAGCATTCCTCCGGATGAGCTATCCCCTCATAGGAAGGGGCTCGTTTGTTGCAGAGCGGAGCAAACAAGGCGATGGAGAAGATTCATCATGCCTGGCCGTGCATCCCCTGCCCCTGCCACTGGGGTGCCATCGTAGCCCCATTGGGCACCATAGGCTGTGGTTTGCTCCCAGCTGTGAAATCCACACGGTGGGGGCACGAAGCCCCGTGTGGAGCAAGGCTGGGTGAGATGGAGAGGGGTGGGGGGGGAGTGCTGCTCGCTATCACATCTCCTCCATCTTATCGCCGCGGTAATTTGATGATAAAAAATAATCCGAGGCTGGAAAGGAAACATGTGTAGTGGAGTAAAGATTGAATGGAGGTGGATTGTGCCCCGGGGCGGTGACTGAGAGATAGAAGGAAATGTCCTTCTGTTTGACACCATGCCGAGACGCGGCCCCGTGCTGCTGCCCGCCGGGCTTGGGGACGGCACTGGGCTCCTCCGGGGGCACCCAGGGCACTGCGGGCACTGAGCGCTGCCCTTCTCCCCACCACCCGAGTGATGGGTGCCATGATGGGTGCTGCCCCATCCCACCCGCACTGCCACACGGGTTGCTCCCAGCTTGCTTTTTTTCCCCCCTTCGGTTATGCTTCACAACTCATTGTATCAGCTGTCAGTAGCCAAATGTCTTTTTTAAGGAGTGGGTTATAGCCTCTAATGTACTGAATGCTATTGCACTGGCTGCAGTTAGTGTTCCACGGCTAAATTACTGTAATTAATGTTCCACGAGAACTGTTTGTAACAGGCGGGAGCCCCTGGCCGGGGCTCTCAGTGCGTTACCTCCATCCCCAGGGAAGGGCTTGGGTGGAAATGGGGTGCCCAGAGCTGTCCTCTGTCCCATGTCCCGGGGCTTTGCATGGGGTCAGAATGATGCTGGTGATGGGACGCTCCCGAAGGAGAGAGCTCCCCAAAACTGCAAAGGGCACCAGCTGCCCGTGGCCAGCACCCGGTTCAGCTGCCCATAGAGGCCCCCGAAGCAGCCCCCCCTGCTCCCCACTGCTGCCAGAGACACGGGGGAAATGTTTTATAGGCACGCACCGAGCGCGCGCACACCCCTTGTTTCGCTAAATGCGTTTGCTCAATACCTGCAACAAACAGATTAGCCGGGGCTTTATCAGGGACAAGAGAAGGGAGAGAAATGTGATAATGGTTTTCAGCAAATCCTCGGGCTGTCGCAGATTAGAGCGGCCGTGGCAGGGAGCATTATCAGCCCTTTCCTCCTCTCCCCATCTCCTCCCCCTTTGTCTCCTCTCTCCATCGGATTTCTCCAGCCAATCTATTGTAGCGGGAGCCGGGGAGATACACGGAGAAGTCGCTTTCAATCTGATCTGCGATTGGTTTTCCCGGCAGCTGATCTGTGTCGCGGCATCGATCCGCGTGCCCCTGCCGCTCGTCCCCTTGTTGGGCTGGGGAGGGGGCCAAGGGCTTGGGGGGAAGGCTGCGCCGGGAGCCACGCGGCCGCGTGCCGTGGAACGGGGCTATGGAGTGGTGCCAATGGCTCTGACCTCCACGTGAAGCCAAGGGACGGGAGCGGGAGCCAAGGGGCGGGAGCCACTGGCCACGATGGTGGCCTGGGGACGCCTGCGGGTCCCCAGAGGGTGACCCAAGCGCGTCACGTCCGGTGACCCCACACACATGGCTGTTGGTGGCACCTGCCCAGCGCAGAGCTGCGTTGGCTTTCCATGCTTCGCCCAAGACATGGCGGGTTGGTGCTGGGAGGGCGGGAGGGGATATAACAAGTAATGGCCCCGAGTGTGGAAACACTGTTAATAAAGTGTATTTCACTTTTAATTTTGACATATAATGTAATGATCTTTTTTAAGGCCCTATCATATTATCTGCATGACTAGATTATTGAGTCTTCATCATCTCCAGATAAATTTATGACCGGGATGATGCTTGGAATTTATTATCAGTCAATAGAGCTCAATACTGTAACAAGGCGTGTAATAAGATATACATATTTAATGATCCGGAGTAAAACAGCCCCGCTAATGGGCAGGGTGAGCGGGAGGCTGGAGCCTTCCTCTCCATCCCCTGCCCCGCTCCGTGGGACCCATGCGGGAGCACGGGTCAGGTGTCCAGCCCCATGGCACGGCGGGCCAGGCTGTGCTGGGAGCTGCCAGCGCTGCGTTTCCAGCCCTTTGGGATGTTATTAAATTAGTTTCCTAGGACTTTTAATAAGCACTTTTGATGCTTTTGAAGCGCACGGCTTTGTGGGAAGATTACAGTCCCGCATCCATCTCGCTGGGAGAGAAACAATGGCAGCGGGGCTGGCGTTTGATCTCTCCTCCAGAAGGCGAGAGAGGGTTTGCGAGAGACAAAGAGGTGAGCTGGTGATTTGGAGCTAATGTTTAAAAATAGGTAGGTCTCCCTCCAAGATAAAGAGACCTGCCCTTCTCTGTGTAATCGCACGGCTCCGCTCGCCGGACCCGCAGAAGCACGGCTCGCTTTATTTGAAGGATTGGAGTGCGGCGCGGCGGTTTGATTCTGGCCCTTTTAAAGCAATAACTAGGCCATCTGACCGAGCTTTAAAGAGCAGCAGAACTTTCCATTAGGACTCGCCGCGCAGTCTCGGCGGCGCTGGGATTGCATCCTCGCCTTTTATTTCCTTTCTCTGACATCTCGTGTCACTCACAGGCAGGAACGCGCCTTCACAAACCCGCTCATTTCTCCCTTGAAATCTCGCCCTAATTAGGGTCCCAATCCCAGCAGGGACATCGGCACCGCAGCGGGGGGCGGGGGGTGGCAGGGGGGTACGTGCCACCCGTGTCCCCATAGAGGCGCAGTGCCCACGGACACCTGGCTGCCTTCAGTGCGTGGAGAGAAGGCACCAGGGGAGCCCGATTCCCTTTATCTGCGGATAACTACTGCTGCCTTTAACAGCCTGGAATGAACCGGCCATAAATATCATGATCATAAGTGCTTAGATATGGCAACTTTACACCGAACAGAGGTTTTAACCTTCCCCACGGAGAATATCCAGCTCTATATCATCGACTGTTTCCATTCGGCTGCACGGCCAAAGACGAGCTCTGGGTGAACTGTCCCCGCGCAGAGGGGAGGGCATGGGGACATCTCCTGGGGATGGCCACAGCCGTGCCCTGGCTGCCACCTGTGCCCGGGATTTCCGCTGGCTCCGGTGCAGCTGGGGCTGAGGGCTCCTGGAGAGCAGCAGCGTCTCACTGGGCTGCTCTCAGCGCCAGCCTCCTCTTCCCATTCTCACCCGCAGCCCCGGAGCTGTGAACTCGTGCAGGAAGTTGGCACCTGTCCCCGTCCCATCCCGGAGCAAGGGGACGGGCTGCATCCTGCTGCGCCTGCCCGGTGCCCCGGCCGTGACTTTTTTTTGCACCGCGACTTTCAGGCGAGCTGTAAAACACTCGGACGAGTTAAATAATACACGACAGTGTACGGTATAAATTACAGGAAGGCAGCGGTGGAGCGACATTGTATGCTGAATAAATTAAAGGCTGCGTGACTTACAGGAGAGATTGATCTCCCGCCGAGCATTTTGTTTGGTGACGTGCTTGTCATAAGGGAGAGCTAATTACCCGCCCGCGGCGCTCAGCTCCGGGCCGGGGACGTGGCACGGGCTGGGCACCCCATGTGCCGCGCTGGCTGCACCGTGTCCCCGCGCCATCGGCTCCGGGTCCCCCGACAGCATCCCGCTGGGACGTGGTTGGCGGGCGCGGGTCGGCGGTTGGACTGGGTGACATGATTGCTCTTCCAGCCTTAACGAGTCTACGGTGGCCGGGGCACGGTGCCGGCAGCGCGGGGCTATGGGGGCCGGTTTGGGGCCCCGTCCCGGCGGCGCTGCCCCGGGTCCCGGCTGGACGGCGGCTCGGCGGGCTGTCTGTCACCCGGCGGGATTATGAGTAGTGAGCGTAATGCATCGGCGTATGAATAGGGTTGTCTGGCTGATGGTGATGTATCGTTTTTCATTACTGCCTCTCAAGCCCTCCCTGCTCCACGTGTGGAAATTCTATTTATTCCCTAATTTGTAAAAATTCCCTCCTTATCTGATACCAATCAGGGAGGGGTAATTGGCTCTCCAGGGCTAGCGGCTGGGGTCCTGATGAAGAGATATGTGTGTCTGCTCCGGCTGTCCAGGCACCCTGCCCTGCTGCACCAGCGACACGGGCCACAATTAATAATGATTTGCAAATGGCAGACAAGCAATAACGCAGAAAGATGTCCAGCCAGCCTCCTGCCCGCCCCTTAATTTCCTTCTGTAATATAAATGGCACGGGAACAAAAATCCAGCGCTATAAATTCTGGAATTAGTTATTCACCGTAATAAATGGGCCCCTTTTTGGAGCGCGGACCTTCCCCCCCCCCCCCTTCCCCCTCGCCAACGCCTACTTCATTTGAGTCCTAATATGCAAATGCCGTAATTTAACGGGATGGTGAAGTTGATTTTCATGTTAACTTAATTACTTTGATTTATGGCGGGCTGAGATGCAGACAGCGCCGCATCATTACGGATCTCCCACCTCTCCCCTCGGCGGTCCCGCTGACCCGCTCCCTCGTCCCCGTTCTTCCCACCCCATCCCTTTCCCCGCTCCTTCCCTGCTCTCCTCCCCCAAGTTGGGTGTTTTATTAGCTGCCTTTAAGTGGACATAAGTCCTCGCGACAATCGCGTGATGGGGAGGACAAATTCCCCGTCCTGCCTTGTTTAATCGTGCCTGGATAATGGATGTATAATTGACTCATTTGAATGCTTTTGCCTACAGGAGTGCAGAGCATTAAATGTTTGATTGCCTTAATTTCCAAACAGATCATTATCCCCTTCTTAGCCGCTCTTAATAAACACTTTATGAGGATTTTTTTCGTAAAGGAAAAAAAATCTGCACTCCTCGTACTTCTCTGAAGTGATAAACTCTAATTAAGTCTAATATTTAAAAATATGGTAATGGCGACTTGTTTGAATAAGTGGCCTGCATTTCCATAATTTCATTATTACGTAAAACACGCTAATTATTTGAAGTGTGCTTATTACTAAAAGAGAAATCTCCTCCTAATAAAGATGAAATTGGCTTTTTCCCTCTATCGCTCAGCCCTCCCGGGGCCGCTCGCTCGGTTTGCCTGGGGACATCCATGGGGACGCGGGGCAGCTGGAGGCCTGCGGCCACGTCAGCGCTGGGGTGTCCCCGTCCCCTGCCCGTCCCCTGTGCCACATCGGGGCGTGGGAGGCGCGGGACCCGGCGGCTGTACCATGCCCATGGGGTGGGATTTGGGACAGGGAAGGGCATCCCGTCCCTGGGCACAGGGATGGCAACAGGTAGGGGCTGGATGGAGCGAGGCGCCAACTGTCTCCACATCCCGAGCGGCTCTCCGGCGGGGCAGCCAGGGGAGGCACTGGGATGAAGTCAATATAAAGCTAATTTCCTTTTCTTCGTGGAGAAATGAGGTGTGTGGCAGTAACGTAATTGCAGATAATGAGGTAAGTTATTCTTAATATTCTGCGCGTCGCTGTCAGCTCCGCATAACACACCTGCCGGCGGCTGGGGCGCGCCGACCCCCGCACCGTGCGGGGCGATGGGGCCGTTCGCTGGGTACTGTCCCCGACGTGTCCTTGCCACCGCTGCGGCCGTCTGTCCCCACGCACCCTGCCCTCACCCAGCGCCGCGCTGTGACGCTTCCCAAGGTCACCCCGAGGTGGGACCCGGGCCCGCTGGTCCCAGAGCTGGTGGCCGGGGGCTGTCTGGTCCCTCTAGGGGCACGGGGACCGTGTGGCTGCCGCGGGTCACGGGGCCACGGGCTGTCACCAGGGGTCGGCAGGGGGGAGGCGGTGGCCGCGCGTCCCTGTTGCCGCTTTGCAGGGAGCTGTTGTACAAAGGGAAGCGGCGATATTATTCATTAACAGTAATCTGCCATTAGAACATTGACAAATGGCCCCCGGTCGCCTGAGCATCAGTTCTCGTACAGACCATAAAGCATGGGGACAGCTTAAATATGGACCTGCTCAGCTCGGGCCGGGGGGCGATCCGTCTTCCAGCCGCAGCACGGGTGCGCGGGGCTCGCTCCCGATGGGCACGTGGAGGGGGGCCCCAGTGGTCCCCAGTACCTCGCGGTGCTGAGCAGTGTCAATCCCAACCAGGACAAGGGGATGGGGATGGTGCGGAGCCGTCGGGGCAAGCTTGGCCTCAGCCATCCCGTGCCCACGGTGGGTGACAGCAGGATGGTAAGGGACGGCGCGGCGCAGCCGCGCTCCGTTTGCCGGGTAACCCCGGGCTGACCCCTTCCTACACGGCGCGCAACACCCCTAAATCAATTGCATCTTATTATTACAATATCAATATACAATATTCCTACAATAACACCATTGATTTTCTACTCAGAGGCTGCACCTAAGTCTGTTTTAAAGAGGAGGGAGTTAATAGTGCCCTCATTAAAAATCTATAGATTACCCCCCGCCCCCCAAAAAGAAAAAGCAGTTTATATTCATTAGGGCTATTGAATATAAAGTAATATGTTTGTGTAGGACATTGGAGTAATGTGATAATCCGTCCGCATATCAGGGAGAAATCCACTTAGCAACCCTGTCAGCTTGACAAGAAAAATGTGCCCATAAAGTCGGGAATACATGGAGGGAGCCGGGGCGCGGGCGGCTGCGCAGAGCAGGGACAGCAGTGCGGGGCTGCCTTCCCAGCGCTGGGCATGGGGACGTGGGGGGCACCCCAGTGCCGTGGAGGTGGCCGTGGACGGGGCGGTGGGCATGGGGACATGGGTGGGTGTCCCAGTGCCGTGGACGGGGCGGTGGGCATGGGGACGTGCGGGCTCTGGGGCCCCGTGTGTGGTCACACCAGTGGGGCACGGGGCGAGCGGTGCTGTGCGGGCACTGCGGGGGCTCTGGGTCCTGTTGTGGCCGTGTGCCCCCCAAGGGGGCAGCCAGGGAACGGGGCTGCCCCTATCCCCAGTCCCGGCCCCAGCCCTGTGGTCACCTTTGCGATGGATTAAGCACTGAAAGAGCAGCAAAGCAATCCCGTCCGCGCTCTTTTAGGTTGTCAATTGCCATTTTTGTAATAGAAATTCCTTCCACAAGGTAACGACGGCCAGATTTAGAGGATTTCATATTGCTAATAATTCCCCAAACAGCCATCTGACTGTGTTGTTTTAAAAGCCGCTTAGTTTTTTGCTTTGGAGTTTATGAAAATCTCCCACTCTAATATCCCGAGAGCCAGCCTATAATTGTGTTATTAAATCAATCGGAGCGGATTACATTGTAAAATCAATAGATGGCTGTAATTGCATATTAGAAAGTTGTTCTGCTGTTGTTGATTTTTTTTGTACATGGATAATTATAATAAGCGTGTTTACCTTTCACGCTGATTTGGATTGAGGCTCCCAAAATGACTCACGGCGTTGGGGGCCACGCCTGCCTTTGGGGCCGCCACCCCCACTGGGTGCCCGCAGGGGGAGAGAGCCGCCGTGTCCCCGTGCTGTCCCATCGGGCACGGGGCAGGGGGACGGGGGACACGGGGGCGCAGCAGAGGGGATGCTGAGAGCAAACCTTGTCCCTGGGCTGTGGGATGGTGATGTCCCCCAAGCAGTGCCCCGCATCCCAAGGATGCCCGGTGGCTGCGACAGGGACACGTGCGGCTAATGGGGACACCGCCTCTTCCACCGATGGGCTGGGATGCCAGCTCCAGGGCCACGGGACAGAGGTGCCCCCAGCCCTTGGCCACGCCAGGTGACAGCGGTCCTGCCACCAGCACCCGGCAGCGAGGTGGCACGGTGACACCGGTCCCGCTGGCGGCACTTGGCAGCGGCACGGCCCGGCCACGCGGGGCCTCAATGCGGCACACGGCACTGTCAGCAGGCAGCCTGCTGTCTCCTAGACAGTGAAATATGGCCACAATTAGCCCGGATACAGTTCAATTATGATAAACAGCGTTTGCACCCTTTAAGCCGTGATTAAAAGGCCTCCTCCCGTTGATAGAGAGACCTAATTTCACATTATTATCGCTGTAGCTTGATTATAAAGCACTCCCTGGATTTACAGTTGGGAGATGGATGTGGAGGCTTCTTTATCATTTACACATCAGTAATGATGCAGCCTTCCCTCCGCCACAACATCCATCCGGCGGCGGCGGGGAGAGGGGGGCCCAGCCCGCGCCCCCTCCCCGGGCACCGCTCCCCGCGCCGGCCGGGCCCCGCTGCCACACGCAAGTGGGCAAAGTCACCCTTACGGTAACAGCTTGATAAATGGGCGCGCGGTAATGAAATGGAGACATCAAGGCGTGGGGCGAGGAAGAAAGAGTGGTAATCGGAACGAGTGGAGCTGTCCCGAAACGGAGGGGAGCGGGAAGAAGGATCGCCTCTGTGCCGTGTGCTGTCAAGGGAGAAATTACACATTTACTCTTGCTTTTTCTTAAGGAGACGGCCCTCATAGATCAAAACATGGATTTACAAGCCAATTTTCAACATGAAATATAGACACCAGGAATCAATTTAAGCCCGGCTTCTATTTTAGCAAACGGTGCCTGCGTTTAGTCCCAGGTAAATAACGGCGGCGCCTGCCCCCTCCCCGCGCTCCGGCCGTCCCCCGACACCGCGGCGGCGTGGCACCGGCACCGGGGCAGCCTGCGGCCGTGAAGGGAACAGCTCCGAGCGGGGCAGCCCCTTTCCCGGTGCGGTCACGGGGCAGTGTCGGTGCTGGGCTCGCAGGGCGCTGGCTGGGAGCTGGAGCCCAGCGCGGGGACGCAGCCTGGGCGACGTCGCTACGCCAGGCCGACTCTAACCCGGTGCCTCTGTGCTCTCTCCGCAGATGACTGTAAGAACATCGCCAACATCATGAAGACACTGGCCCATAGAGGCTTCATCTTCAAGCAGACCTCCAAACCCTTTTGATCCCCAGGGCAGGCCAGGCAGGGCTGCATGCGCCCGGCGCCGGCGAGGCGGGGAGGACGGGCTCTAGCATTCAAACGGCAACCGAGGCCAGAGGAACCGACACAAATCTCAATTCAGCTGTTACTCCAGTAGAGGTTGTATATATGGGAAGGCAAATCTGTGTAGACCTGATGTGACTCCCTCTCTGGGCTGCTCCGGACATTATGCCATGCTAGCGGACAGCCGCGTAGGGCGCTTGCACCACATTTTAGACTCGTAGTTTGTTCTTTTCTTTGGCTCCCGATTTCCGTCCCTCCCTCCGCACCCCACCCCGTCCTCCCTCTCCCGCCCCGTAGCCACCGCGTCCCCGGCATGGGCCGTCCCCGCCTTCCCTTCTTTCTTTTCGCTGGTTTTATGTTTTCAGGCCTTGACGGCTGCTGCAGCGCGTGCCCGCACCGCGCTCATAGAGACTCAGCAGTGTCGAGACGGCCCCCGCCCTCCCCGCCAGCCCCGGCCTCTCCCCGAGCGCCTTTTTCCCCTCTTTTTGAATCGACACTAACCCCTCTCTGACTCCTGTATGTGACAAACGCAATCCGTCTCTTTATGTTCAAGGTGAAGTGCCTGTATTCTCCGCTGCAGAGCCCCTGGCAGCCCTGGTGCGGGCTGCAGGGCCCCGGAGGGCTCCCTTCAGTGGGGCAGGGGCCCGGCGGGCGGGTAGGCGGGCAGCAGGAGGGAGGTGAGAGCGCGCAGAGCCCCCGTCCCGTCCCGTCCCCGTCCTGTCTGCTCGTGCCTCTCGGGGATGGGTGGGATGCCCAGCCCTGCCCCAGCACCACCGACCCGTCCCATCTCTGCCGGGGCCAGGTGTGCCGCAGCACCGCGTCCATTGCCGGCGGTGGACGTGCCAGCGCGTGCTGGCCCCCGACCCACAGGTACCTGGAGCAGGGGATCTGCAAATCGGCCCAGGTCCCCCGGCCCGCTCCCCTCCCGCTCCCCCGGTTCCCATGCTGAGGCTCAGCCCCCGCGTGCCCGCGGTCCCCGCACGCCCCGTGCCCCTCGCGGGCCCCCGCGGATGCTCAGCAGCAGCTGGCTTGTTGCCTGAGAGAGTTGCCGAGCGCATCCCCTCTGGCTGGGTGGGTTCGCAGTCGGGGGCGGCCATGGGGCGGGCTGAGGGCGTGCATCCCCCAGTGTCACCCAGTGTCACCCAGCCCCGGGGCCCTGCTGAATGGAGCCCTCATCCGGGTGCTGACCTGCAGGGAGGCTGCAGCCCCGGGCCCGTGCGTGCATGGCCTGGAGCGAAGCCGGTGACGGCAGCCAGAAGGGCAATACAGGCACTGAACTTGGCGGTACATGACTGCATGGTGTGTGGTGTTCCAGTTAAACCAACCGATAATGCAAACCCAGCATTTTCATTGTCTAGTTATTCCAATCCTTGCTGTAAATGTGCCACATGAATAAAGTTTGGGGGTAAAGGAGCCCAGGCTGTGCCCATGCATGTGCGAGTGTGTGCGGGGCGGAGGGGGCTGAGAGGGGGTGTGCTGGGCGGGACGTGGCAGCAGGACGGCCACTGCCCTCCCCGAGGGTACAGCACCGCGGCTCACCCTTCGTGGGTGCCACGTGCAAAAGCTGTGGAAGGGAGCACTGCCCCACTCACCAGATCGGTCCCAAGGATGCCACCATCCCATCGCAGCTGGGCTGCGCCCCAGCAGTGCCTGGAGCAGGGTGATGCCACCATGCTACCACCGGCATCTGTCACCTCTCCCTGCCCTGCGGCCCAGCATGCAGCAGCCCGAGCCCTGGGCATCAGTGAGGGCCATCGCGAGCGCACTGCACCGAGCCACCGGCTGTGCAGCACCGTGACAGAGCCGTGGCGCTGGCAGGGCACCCGGCAGCGCTGGGGACAGCACTGCATCCTGGGCCCCGCTGGGAGCTGCCGAGCAGCTGGAACGAAGCGGGCAGCTCCAGGAGGGAAGGGGCAGCCCCAGCCCAAGCAAAGGTCACGGGGGCTTTAATGGCTCCCTCTGTGCAGCCCCCGATCAGCTTTATTGAGCTATTTTCGATGGAGTCGTCTAATTAGTTTTCTATGAAAACTAAGAACTTGGCCTTTGCCCTTTACTCCTGCAGGCGAGAATGTGACTCAGAGGACGTTGTCACGGCGGATCGATGGCCAGTTACACTTGAAAGGCAGCACAGAGGGGGCGAGGGGGTGGGCACCAGGCACCGCACAGAGAGGGCACACGGCCGGGGCCACCCGCCCCAGCCGTCATCACTGGTGCCAGCGATGCTGCAGCCCCTCCAGGATGCTGTAAAACACGAGGCGACCGAGGCAGCCGGCTTCTCAGCCAGCCTCGCTTACAGTGGAGAAAGTTTTAGGGCCGAATCCAGGCACGCAATGTAAGAGGGGACCATCCGCACCACACCGGGATGGGACCCCAGGTTAACCAGCCCATCCCTACTGGCAGGCAGAGGCTGGGCCCGCCACTGAGCGCCCCGGGACGTGCCAGGCGTCCCAGCCCTCCCCCTGCAGGTCCCCGTGCTCTGAGCAGCGCGAGGTGGGAGGCCCCGCGGCCCCGTTCCCGCTGCGTGCCGGGCAGACGGCAAACACAGGATGGAATTTGCACGGCTACAAGTTAAACACAACGCACGCACGGGTTTGGTCAGAGCCCCTGGCACGGCTGCCTTCATGGGATCGGCTTAACGGGGAAATAAAAGGGCCAGAGAACCCACGCGGCAGCGGGAACAGATGCCCCGTAAAAATCAAATACGCCGT
Organism: Numida meleagris; assembly: GCF_002078875.1. Taxonomy (NCBI): domain Eukaryota; kingdom Metazoa; phylum Chordata; class Aves; order Galliformes; family Numididae; genus Numida; species Numida meleagris. Next base: position 20,400,667 of record NC_034415.1, on the reverse strand, counting down.
AATCAAGGGGACCAAAAGGTAGATTTAAAAACAAAAACCCACCCTGGAAACAAAGGAGCCGGGCTTTGTGGCTTTCCTGAGAGGGCTGCGGAATTAATGGGGAAGAGCACATGTGTTTGATAATCTTTATATGGCAAAAGACCCATCTTTCAAATATGTCACAAATTCATATTAATCACCTTCCTATTGCCTTCTGTGGCGCAGCTATTCCAGTCGCCTTGGGCAAAATTGGGAACTGTCTGGTTAAAAAAAATGTTTTACATTATAATTTACAAGAGCCTACAAGTCTAGTTTCTTTTAATGGAAAGAGCGATTAAACAACAAAAAAAAAAAGAGTGGAATATATATACACCCTGGTATATATACACTATATATATATATTAAAATATATATATATATAAAAGACAGATATTGTAACTCCATCTGGAAAGAGAGAATGTTTGATCTTAACAATGTAACTTCTAGCTTTCAAACAGGCTCAGAAAACAAGAAGTCAGCAGGAGTTCAGATAAAGGAAGCTTAAAAGTCAAATAATTCTGACTCTGAACCCGAGACTTCTTAGACTCAAGGTCTTTTCCTTTACCCATTAATGGGCTGACTTGTGAGCTCGGGAACAAAGTGCTGCAATGTGAGGATTTCTGAGAGTCACTCATTACAGATCACTGAGTGGAGTCTGAGTTGCGGAAATCAAAGGATCCAATCTGGAGTAACTGGCTGAACTTCTGCTTGGAACTAATTTGTTCCGAGTTGGGCTCACCTTTCACCTCCCGAAGGCCCCGAGCACAGTCCCTACCAGGGTCAGCACCGGGGGGATCCCGGCACGGCTTTAATGGTCAGCGCCGGCACCGCAGCCCCTGGGAGGGGGGAAGGCAGCTGCAGGAGAAGGGATGAGGTGGCCAGGGCAGCACGATGCCGGGCTTCCCGCCGGCCCCAGCCACCAGGACACCGCTACCAGCAGGGACGAAGCGCCGGCAGCGCTGCCACGAGGGAGGGATGGGGCTGCTGCTAACTGCCAGGAGCTCCGGACCTGCTGTGCCTTCACCCGGCCCTGCCAACACCTGGAAAGGAATCCAGGCTTGTGGGGCAGGGTATGGGCTCACGGTCCCGTTCCTGGCTTTGCCACTCGCTGCCTCCAACATCTGGAGCAAGATACTTCTCTCTGGGGAACCAAAACTGGCTTCAGGGGAGCAGCTGGCTCGGAACTGAACTAATCCATGCTTAATCCAACACGTGGAGTGCCACGGACGGGCAACACTAGGCAGCACAAAGGGGTTCACTAACTCAGAGGAATTTGAAGCAGGGAGATTAAGCGACTCCCCTGAGGCAGCTCAGTGGCAAAGCAAGGGCTGGAGCTCGCAGTGCAAGGCTGGCACAGCCAAACCGCTGCAGCAGCCCCAGCGCGGGGCAGGGCGTCACCACAAGCACCCAGGGCCAGGGCTGCAGGAGGGAGGCAGCGTCAGGCTGCTGAGCAGGAAGGCTGGGAATGCCCCAGCACAACACCTGCTCAGCAAACAGCTGTCTGCTTGCACTGCTGGTATGGCTAAGCCAGCACTGAAGCGGGAGACACCTGCATGCAACCTGCCAGCTCACAGCAGGTTGTGGGCCAGGGGCTGCTGGTCCCCCACACTGCCTGAGCACCCAGAACTGCAAGGAAGGTACAGGGCAGCATGGTGCTCGGCCCTGCCCGACACCCCAAGCATACCTGGGCCAGGCAGAACGTGGCACAGCAGTCCCGTTCCCCTCCTCATCCAGATACCCCTCCAGCTGGGAGGTAATTTTTTCCCCCCTCAAAAGGTAGCATAAAATGGTCACAGTGTGAATGTGCTTGACCTTTTGTCTTGGACTAATCTAATTGTGTCGTCTTTGTGTAATCAGCCGGTAAAGGTCAGTGCTGTATTTAACATGGAGGCCCTTTAGGTACTGAATTTGCCTTGCAGTGAATTAACTTGATTATATTTCTTTCAAATATGTCAGAGACGAGGTCAGTTTAACCCTCTCTGCGCTGCCCGGGCCCACCTCTTTGTTTCCCACTCCAAGAGGTGGTGCTGAGGAAGAACGTGGTCAGGAACACGCTTGGGCTCCCTCTCCTGCAGCCACAGCCACCACCACCACCACCACCACCTTCCCATCAAGTGGGCTCGAGGGAAGACGGTGAGATGTGAAGCAGCCCCAAGCGTTGGCAAACTGGGATACTCTGGACCGCATCGAAGGGTGAGACTGAATGCAGTGAAAAAAAGATTCAGAAGACTTCTTTGCAAACATGAACCTGTCTCGGTGGAACGCTTCCTTATGTTGTCACAACTGAATAGGACATTACTCAAGTCCAGATTAATGCGTCACCTCTGCTGCTGACAGATAAGGTGTTCTGAATATCCCGAAATAATACATCATACATTTTAGAAAGTAAAGGTCTGTGACGCTACCAGGGGCAGTATATCTGAGGCGTCAGGGATGCCACTGTGTGGAGACGGGCAGCTTTTTATCAGACAGTTCAGCTCAGCTGTTCCAGGGGACTGCACAGAGGGGAAAGCAGCCTTGCCTGACCCCCAGGCACAACACCGCCTCAGGGCTGAGGGTGAGGGGCTGGGCAACCTACCCTCGTGGAGTTAGGGAGGAGAGGGCTGCTGATTTACAACCTGCAGGTGGACACGCACAGGGTGCTGTTGCAGGGCTCACGGTGAAGCTTCAGTGGCTTCTAGAATTCCGAGGTCTCGCTTTTCTTTCTCAGCACTGGAAGCGGGGTATAGAAACACCCCTCTGCTCTTCAAATACCTCTCTCCTTCCCAAACCTCCTGCCCCAGGCACGGATACCGCTTGACTCCGGGGACTTGGGCAGGACATGGCTCATCATATCAAGACTGCTTTTCCCACTTGCCTCCCTCTGCTGAGCAGCCCTTACGTGGCTCGGAGGAAAATGCCTCAGGCCTGCAGCTGTACTGGCATCACTGCTGCTGCCCTGGTGCAAGCTCTCGTCACCCAAAGCTTCACTGCTTTGGTCCACGGTGGCACCCACATCAAGCCATCTGCCTGCATGCAGGATGAAGAAAGACCTGCTGACCCCACCTATAGCACCAAGAACACTGTCCAGCACAGGAGACAAGCCCAGAGAGCACTGGGACTTGGGGGAACAGGCGCGCTGTGCTCCCTTGGACGCGCACGCCTGGAGGGGGAGCAGGGCAGCATCCCCAGCGCTCGTCACGGCATCTGCGTCGGAGACCTGAGTGCTCCCTGTTCTGCCCCCACAACCTTCCTCCTCACCGAGTTGGGGGTCAGTGGTGCTCCTACTACGTCAATGATCTGGTCCTTGGCATCTCCCTTGCCCTCCTCGATGCCGAGCCCTGTCTGGCCATCTGGATGGGTGCCTTCCACGCTGAGGGGGCCGATACTACCAGCTTTGGCCAGGGCCTCGTAGCGGTGCCGTAACATCTGCAGCTCGTATTCACAGTTGGCAAAGGCTTGCTTCAGCTCATACAGCAGCACCAGGTCGCTCCGCAGCTCGTTGAACATCTGCACAATCTCCTCAGTGGGCATAGGGTTGAGATCTAGGGAGAAAAAGGAACCCCGTTAAACACCCAGAGCTGCAACCCTGTGTCTGAAGATCCCTACAGAGGTCCGGTTCCAACAGCAGACCACCACCCTACACCACGCATTCAGCTGCAGCCAGTCACACACATGCACGCAGAGCTAGGAATAGCTACCTGTTCTGGAAAAGAAAAAAATGAAGCTCTGTCTATTTGCCCCGTTGCAGCATGGCCCACTCTCTGGCCACATGACCCCACCCTGCTAGCGCTGTGCTCACCCACACAAAGCCCAGGTGTTTTTCTGTACTCTAAGGCACAACGTGGCCAGAGCTCCAGAAAGCCCTTGAAATGCGTGTACTTTGTGAGGCAGGAGTGGGAGGACAGAAACCCCTCCTTACCCTCATGGAAAGTGAGCTGTAAGAGGCACTCAGATCCTTCCCCAAGGCTTCCCTAGCAAGCTCAGCTGGCACTCTCAGCCTCAATCCCACCACTCCACTAAACACTTATACTGCAATTAATCTCCTTCCATCTATCTCTCCTTTATTGTCATTCAGAAGATACACCTATTTTTCCCTGGGCTACAGACTGCTCCTAAAAGGGAAAAACAAAAAAAAATAAAACAACAGTGACTCCTTTAGTTTTAAAGCAGAAAAGTGAAATCAGCCGGGTTGAGCTGCTTTTACCAGCTGCAGGAGGCTTTCGAAACCACGCACAGTCTCTGAAGCAACGTATCAAGCCAGAGACCCGTTGGCCCAAAAAACTAACAGAAGTTAAATGAAGTCAGGGCTGGGAGCAGGCTTAGGAAGCTTTTGTAAATCACCGATAAGGATTTGTATTTTTCATTCCCCCAGACACAGTGGGGGGAAAAGGAGCCATCAGGCGTCCAACCAAAGGGCACCGCGTGCCGGGACCTGCAGGACCTGCAACCTGTACCTGCTGCATGGAGGGCAGCAGCTGCACTGCTTCCCCTCTAGCTACGTGCGGGCACTGCACACGGGAAGTGAACCCTTCTTTCTGCTGCTAAGACACTAGAGTTCAAGAGTGAGGGCTGTGTGTTTACTCGCCTTTCAGCAGAGATGCTCCAGATTTTCACACAGCATGCCACCTATAAAGGGGGGATGAAAAGTCCCAGACGCGTTTTGGACTTGCCACCATGAGCAGTAAATTAAGAGGAAACGAAGCTTGAAAGCGAGACAGGGCAGCCCTGAACAATGTGTGTGCCATGGTCACTAACGCACTTAGAAGTACCTCTCCCGGCAAGGCTGAGATTTGCCTTCCTAATACTGCGCTGCCTCTCTTGATAGTTAAAAAGACCCAAACAAGAGAGAAACAAAGGGTCTTTTAAAACATTTTTCTACTGGGAGGAAAAAAAAAAAAAAAAAGCCCTGTGCATCTTGTTCTGGCTTTTACCCTCTTTCTCTTTTTTTTTTTAAACACATAAAATATTTTAAAAACCATTCACATACTGTTATTCAAGAAACTGGCTGTATTACTAGGGGAAAAAATAGCCCATCTCAAGAACAAAGGCTAGCTCTGTGTGTCTCTTTCTCTCTCGCGTGCCCCCTTTACTCACCTACTCCGAGTTCCATCAGCATCTGCTCCAGGGCTTTAATCTTCTTCTGTCCCACCGAGCTTGGCAGTTTCATCTGGAACACAAAGGTAACAGAGCCACACAGCTCAGAGATAGCCCTCACTCACAGCCGTCTAGTTCAAAAGGCAAGAGAGCTTTTCTTTTTATAGTGCAGGGGGAACAAAAAAAGAAAGGGAAAGAAAGGAAAATCAAGTGGTAAGAGAAGGAGACAGGGGCTGAAAGTTTTCAGACTAGGTCCGAGGGCAGGTATTGAAAAGCCCGGTCGCGAAGGCTTTTATTTTCTCTCTCGTGTGTGTGCAAGACACGCTGTTTTACAGTTTCCATGTGTCACTGAATTAACAACAAAAGTTCTTCTTGGCTTCAAACCCTCTCCCGCGGTGCCCAGCCCATCAAAGGGCTCATTTACACAGTGGCTAATGTGCAATGCTGCCCTACTTTATTCGCTTTAGCCGGCCTGATTAGACTCATGCGCTAACAGACTCACTTCTCCTTTTACCTGCTGAGCCCCAGACCTGTGGGATTCATTTACAGAGCGGGCTTTATAACAAAGGGGAGAGACAGAGAGAGCACAGTTACTTGACTGGCGGAAGTGTGAACACACATTTACATCGGAGCTAAGGGGCTAGGTGAGAGAGGAAGCATCAGATGTGAGCTATGAAAGGGAATCGGAGCTGGCCAGGAGAGGAAGAATGCATACACTTAGCAGGGTCCTTCCTCTGCATTCATTTGGGCTCTAGCAGGAGTGCGAGCTGCTCAGACCGAGCGTTTATTAGATGACAAGCTGCACAAACGCAGCTGGCGCAATATGGCAGGGACAACAGGGCTCCAAGCCCCGTGGATGCAGCCGGTAACAAATGAAAGTACATTCTTTCCTCGACAAAGCTAAAAGACAGACCAGGAGAAAGGGGTTTCACAGCCCAGCGGTGCCCAACACCTAAATGCACACCTTGCTGGCCCTCCAGCTACGGCTGGGTACGTCCTACCGCAGCTCCACAGCCCCAGCTTTTCCACCCCACATTTGCAGCCGAGGACTGGAGGGCACCTCTGTCCCATTTTTATACCCTGAGGGTCTCTGGCTCAGTGTCTGGGCTAGCCTGGAGCATCATGAAGATGTTCCTGAGAGCAAGAGGCTTCGGTCCAGACAACTGTTCTGCCCCACAAGTAACCACCCAAAACTTTTAAGAGAGGGAGTGCAGCTCTGCCTGTGCTGTCCCTGACTTCTAGGGCACAAACCATTAACAGAACCAGCATTGTGGGGCCACTGAAGAGACCCGGACACGCAGCACCTGCACGATTTTCAGAGCCCTGAGGGTCTGTCTTCACTCTCGCCCCCAGCACCCACATCGTGGTCCTCCTAGCTAGAGACAGGATGCCCTTTTGTCACAACAGCATTCTGGACTTCAAGTCAACCGCAGGAACACGGGACAAGAAATCAGAAAAGTTCACGCCTGGCTAGGCAGACAGACAGCAGGTCTTGGTTTGTTGGTTCGAGGAGGAGCACAAGCTTTTCCCTGAGGAGGCTTTCACTAGCTCAAGGAACTGTTAGCAACACAAACGGCTGCTCTGGCAAAACCTTCAAGTGTAAGTAACTGCGTGCCCTGCTCCTGTCCAACGGAGTCTGGTCAATGAACACCGAGCTGAGGCCTCTACTGACGCTCCCGAAGATTAGAGGATGGGGCAGGGACAGACAGCACAAGTTAATTTCACTACAAATAAAGGAACACCAGAGATGCTGAGGAGGAATGGGGCTGTTTGTTTAGTTTAAAAACACATCAATTAAACTTCCTTTTAATTCAGGCAGGAGGATCTGCCCTGCGAAGAGGAAGGCTTCATTGGTTTCTCAAAGCAAGAGTATATTTTAATTTTACCATCATTAAGAAAATGTTATGATTTATGTGGCTGCTGTCAGACTAATATCTTTAGAATTTAGCTGGCTAAGCCAATTCATCTCTAAGACTGATGAAGGCTGATTGCTCTCTATGCAAAATGTATTAAAACTAAATGAGCAGTCTATTACTCAAATGCTGCTGATAATCTGTTAGCCAGGGTCCGTTAGCTGGGCTGCCTTGTTGCAGGGGAGAAGTCTTCGTGTCCTGCACGGCTCAGAGAGGCCCAAGCTTACTTCAGCAAGCCTCCTTTGTTCTGATGCCTTCAGCAGCTGCCCAGAGATGTGCTGGGAGTGCTGCATCAGCTGCCCTCGTTGCCGAGGGATGAGGCGGCCCACAGGGACCGCGGGTCGCAGCACAGCTCCCTGGCTACAGATGAGCGCACTGGGATAGGTGGTGCCTGAAGGCTGTATCTCTGCATTACCACAAAGCAACGTTCAGGGCAACCTCGGTGCTTACCCCGCAGCTCCTGGGATGCTCCAGGCATTGTGGTGGACCGAGCCCTCTGCAGGGGATAAGGGAAATTATGTTCCTCGGAGAACTCCGGCGAGCAACCACAGCTTCCGAGGTGAATGGCATTTGCCCTTTTCTTTCCTTCCTTATACCAGACTATTACTGTTATTTATTATCTTTAAAGTCCCCGTATAATAATAATACCTGGGAAACAGATTGCTCTAGTCAGAAAACTGATTAGCTGGGATTTTTGAGGTTACTATATTTTGGATGCTCTACTCCTTTGACAGCCTCTCCCTACAGCCCTCCTCGCAACACCAGCCCGCGCTTATAATTACACCGACGTCGCTTTTGATTTAAGGACTGCAATCCTTTGTCCTTGCTATAAACAACCCGCACTAAACACATGAACCGCGTGCACCAGGAGAAAAATAAATAAAGAGTCACAGAAAATTGCATGAACCAACACCACGGTGCCCCAGAGCCTCCCTGCGCAGAGACAAGCCTCGCCTGCTCCAGGGAAACCGTGCCGAGCTTCCAAATGATACAGGATTTTCTATGCCTTTATTTAATGTTCGAGACATCCCGCCGACAAAACCTTGCTAATTCACACTAATGGCTAAGAGACCGACTGCAAATTAATTGCAAATCGGCAAAACTCATTAAATGAACAAACACGATAAGAAATAACTGAAGACACAGCCTCCCCAAACGGACTCGCTTCATTTGTTTCTGTGTGCCACTCAATTCTCATGATTTACGGTAATACTTTTAAGCACAGTCATAAATGTATTTGAGTTGATTTTGGAAGAGTAATGAAGTCCGTGTAATTGCAATGCCCTGTTGCGTCTCGCAGCGTCACCAGCTGGCAGGTAGCAACGGCCATGGGGATCTGGGACAGGCCTGCAGAACCTACAAGGACAGACTCAGCGACATCCCACGCGTGGTTCTATTTCTACGATCATCTTGAATGTCCTGCTCTTGTAAATGCTCCATTTTTGGCACTCAAAACATCACCCCCAAAACCCTGCGCTGATGTTGTTTGGTCTCTCACCAAAAGCCATGATTTTTCAATGATTAATCAATGGTTATTTGGACATTCCACATGACATTTCACCCTCCCTGATGCTGCAGTCCAATTTAATTCACTTTCAAGACAGTCTTTTCCTTGAAGTCCTCCTTTGCCAACCCTCAATGAAATGTCCTGAAACCGTTCATCCCGAGAACTCCACACTTCTGCCCTGTGTCGGCACAGCTATAAACTGTGGTTTTACGCACCAGGACCCTTGTTTAGCCTTATAATGCAGCTTGCTGACACTGAAAACCACCTTCTTAGTGGATTTCAGCAGCCATTCAAGAAAACTTTCTCATTAGGCACTTCCTTCATGGACGTCTTTAGAGTACTGAGTTGTTTAGTGGGTTTCCAGGAAGACGGAGCGCTGAAGTTTCAGATGAATAACGCTGTCTGCATTTTCTGGCTGAAGATGGGGAAAGCAGGTCAGCCTTTTCCCTGCTGCACAGCTCTACTCTGCAGGAACAGAGAGCCTCCACTTTTGCACGGTTTTAAGACTCAAGGAAGGAAAGAACCATATTAAGTATTTTCGCCTTTAGAGCTCCGGAATTTAAAAGACCCCAACAGAGAAATTCAATTTCAAGTACGAATGTGCACATTTCTGGAAATTTAAAGTGCTTAACTGCTCAGAACTAAAGCGGTGCGAGGAGAAGCGGATGGGTAATTACAATAGGTATGTGCAAAAGTTGGAAAAGTTTGAGATTACCCAGGTATTCTCTGCCTCGATGAACGCACACGCTCTTCCCTGCCCCAGCTTACAGCCACAGACCCCATGTCTTACACCAGTGCCCACTGATCCGCCAGACTGAGATTTAGGAAAGATAAAAATGAAATCAAAAAATCATAGCGCCACGCCAACCCTACAATGCAGCATAGGACACTGAACACCACGATCCCTTTGGGATGGCACGCGCCCATCGGCGAGGCTTAATGCTAAATAAAACAATACTTGAAGAAAACACGTCTACGCTGACTTTTGTGAACGGTTATTTCAGGTTTTGTTTTTGGACTGAAGTCAGACGTACCTCACAAACTCCCAAATCTACTGTGCATAAACACAAACCCCGTACTTCAGTCCTCCTAGCAGATGAAACCCGTTTCACTTGCTGGAGGACTACGCCTACTCTTATTTTAGAAAGCCCATTACTGCACCAGAGTGCTCTCTTCCCACCCGAGAGGCTACGAAGGCTCTGGTCCAGACGCTCTTGCACAGCACAGAGCTAGATGAAAATGGTGAGGGATGCATTTTTCTTCCAGCAATTTAACATTAACTGCCCTGCAGGTTAGTTAAGAATGCCAACAGCAGAAGCGTGTTGCATTCACCTTCGCTAGTTCATTCGAGATGTTGTACCCTTCTATCTTTAAAAATAAATACTCCCACATTTTCATCCTATTTCGGTCTTTACAGGCATGCACTTAATTAGGAAACGCACCAGCACTCACTTAGACCTAATTAAAGGGCATGTAATACAACATGGACATGGTAATGCCACCACATGAATTTGATCCAGCCTGCGCGATCTGTTCATAACATTTATTCACAGAAACGAGCATGCCGTCCTCCTCTCGTGCCTCTGGCAGGCTCCCCATGGAAATTACTCTCTCCCACTCTCTTGCAGAGTGCAAAATTTACAGCTTCACTACTGAAAAACTGCTAGCAGAAGCAACAAGCACAATTCAGCTAACTGATGCATGCGAAGTTCAGACCTGGAAACATAAACTTTCCTACCTAATAAGAGCGTGCTGACCACCACCAGACTATCCTACCGAGATGCCTTGGACTGCAATCAATACAAAACAAATAAATTATTAATTGCTCCAAGTAATTAAATTTATCAAATCCAAATAAACTGATATTTTATGGAACTGCTTCCAAAGCTAAACCTCTGAAGGGACAGTATTGATCACAGGACAGACAGATGTTTCAAATGGTCACAGCCGATGAGGTCTGGGTTTGCATTAATGACAGGCAAGGAACAGAGCCAACAGCCTCTGCTACAGAGTAAACAGGCACTGTGCTTGGCCATTTAATTGTGAGTCAGACCAAATAGGGAGGATAAACACACACACACACACAACCCCATCTTCCCCTCAAGTATCATTCATCTCAGTGCTGCAGCGAGCACTCAGTTCATACTCCAAGAAAAGAAAAAAAAGATGGAAAAGAAATCACACACACACACACATTCCCCCTACAACCACAGTAAATTCTTACTCATTAATCAGTGCTAAAAACAGAACGCTCAGCTGGCTAGTAAATATTTGAAAGCTGGTGAGTGTGAATATTTGAATCAATGGGTACTAAAGCTGTACTTGAAAATTTTCCTTCCTCGACTTTTATTAATTGGTTCGAGGGGCAATTTGTCTACAAGATGCTGGCTGGCAGAAAGGGCCGCCCTGCTGGCTGAAAGCTCTTCCTGAGAGAAGATGGCCAGCTCTGAATGACCGAGCTGGAGGATCCCTCAGTCCTTCCCGTGGGCTGAGACCTCCACAAACTCCTTTTCACCCTCAAGTTCTGTTTTGTTACCACATGAGACATCACTCAATAGATTTTCTTACAGCTCCTTTGTTTCCAAAGCCGTGACAATAGAGCAAGGACACAGATCAATACTTCAAACACGCAGGAATAGGGACAAATGTCCATCCTTTTGCATCCATCACCTTCCTTCCTAAAAGCACCACTGTCACTGTTCAACAGCACTAGCTAATTATAACTTAAAATGTGCGGATAAAGTTGAGAGAGAAAACGAGCGACTGAAGGGAAAACACTGAAGAGAAGTTAAGTATGCCAAAGCATGCTCTGAACAAAATGAAGCCTAAGGTTAAACTTGAAGCTGAACATGACTTGACACAGAAACACTGTGGTGAGTTCAAACCAAACCCAGCTCTGCCCTGCAGAAGCAACGCATGGCACAGATCACAGACGTGCGGTTACTGTTGGTTTGGCTGCATCCTGGAAAAGATTCAAGATTAACAGCTCTCATTTTCCTTCCCTTCAGGCAGGCCCTCAGCAAAGCCTTCCTCGTGGCTCCCTGCTTTCCCTCCAGTCTCTTCCTCTCCTTTCCCCATACAAATTCCCTACTCATCTCTCATTTCCTCTGGCTCTTTGGCTACCTGCCCTCCCAGCTGAGCAGAGCTGGTATAACAGGAAGCTTTCTAGAAGCAACACTTAGAATTAATAATACATTCCTGGTGTTATTTTCATAACAGCTTTACTAACACCAAAGGCAAAGGTGTAAAATTCCTTTTCAAGGAACTCATGAAAGGCTTTACTCCTTTCCCAAACATCTGCTACCTCCTCCCGTTCTCAGTGGCACCAAGGCAATACACCGACTTGAATTAAGATGAAGCTTTTCATAATGCCCAGCTTCCCACTGCCATTAGAGAAACTCACAATCTGTGCTGTCAGGAGGCAGAGGGGAAATCCCATGCAGAGCAAGGGCACAGGGGCTGCGGCCTCCTTTGCCTGTGGCCACAGCCCTATGGAGAACAATAGGAGACTGAAACCATTGTGAAAGAAGGCAGCTTGTCGAACTCACTGGAGAAGATTACTCTTCAGCGTCTGCTGAAGGAGAAACTTTCAGTTATGAAGAATAATGGCTGTAAGTGACCATTAATCCTAGAAAAAAAAGTCTTCAAATTCAGCCTGTGCCTAAGATTTCTGTAAGCCTTAACAACAGGGGGAATTTGAAAAGCCTGAGCTGCCGTCATTAAAACTGCTGGGAACAAATTAAGTTGAATACAGACCGCTAACTTCTTCTTCAAGGACACACTTCTATATATTAATTTTAACTCAAGTTATCAGACTAATTGTAAATCCACAGGAAATAAAAGAATATCTCTAATCAAAGAGTAAGTGCTACTAGCCTTGGGATGGCATGACACGTTTTTCACATGCAACAGCGGTTGAGTCCCTGTTCTCAGTGCAAAATCCAGCTGCACCTAATCATGAAGGTGTAAAGCATGATGGCAAAGTACAAAATGGAGAGGACAATAGAAGCCGTTAGGTGAGGAACCCTTTAAGTCTTCAGGCAAAAGAACTGCAGGATATCACAATTCCTTTTTTCCTACATTCCTTTAGGAACCATTTTCCAGCGTGCTCAGGGTCAAACGTCTTACACTGAAAGTTGCCAGAGTCCAGGTTTCCAGAACAGAACACCCCTTCCCCCACCAGCCCTAGCCAGCTCCCACTCTTACCAAGCCAACACCACGGGTGTGGAGAGGGTTTGTCATGGAAATCCCACGAGTATTTGGATTAGCATGGATTGTCAGCTCTACTTTACACCACTTAGCACTTCAGCACCTCTCACCAGTTCACAAGGCCTGCACTGACCTCACGTAATCAGTTCTCCCCATCACCCGTAAGTGAAGCAAGTCAACCTATTAGCTCTCATTTAAAAAAGAAAAAAAAAAGGAAGAATTAAATAAGGAACCCAGGCAACTGACTAAAGACTACAAATGAATTCATTTTGCTGGCTTGGAGGGAAGACTCATGTTTCCAAGCAGCAAAGTGCTGTTTTTTCCATCTAGACCAGTGATATGCAATCTTTATAAATTTGCATACGATTGGTACTTATAATACCAGCATCCACCTCAAAAACTTTAAGCAGAGCATACGAAGTTGCTCTAGGTCATCTCAGGGGCCTGGATTACTGTAGGCTGAAAGATCCTGGAGCAGACTGCCATGCCTTAGCTTACCACTGCATTTTCTAAGCATTAAAAAGAACCGGGAGAAGCCTGTGGCATGCATTTCACTAAGGATGGGATCTGAATTGTGCTGTTTGGCACACAAAAAGGGTGCTGGCTTTGCCAGATGGTTCCAACACTCACAAGTTATTGCTCAGCTTCTCTTTCAGGGGAAAAAAAATAAGAAAGATCAACCATCACTTATTAGTTTCCAAAATCTAAATCAATCTCCATAAATTACTCTATTTATCTTAGTGCTGGTGAACACATCTGCCATGCCTCCATAAATCTCAGCACACACACTGCAGTATTGCCCATCACTTGCTGGTTTTTTTGTTGGTGGTTTTTTGTTTGTTTGGTTGGTTTTTTTGGGGGGGCAGAGGTTTTGTTTTGTTTGGGGGTTTTTCTTCTTCCTCAAGGCTGCAGCCCCTTTTCACACAGGTAACCTGCAGGTGGTGGCACTTCTGCACTAAGGGGGTGCCCCAGCAGTGGCTTTGCACAGGCATACCACCTTTAACGTGCATGTACACCTACAAGTTAAAGCAGCAGCATCCCCAACACATCTTTATTAACAGCCCCGGGGTATTCCCAACAAGATCTGAAACTATTCTGACATGAAAGCAGCATCCCATAAAATACTCTTTAAAGTGATCTAGAAAGTGAGCGTGAAGGGCAAGGAACCTAATTTTCCACCTTTGCTGCAATAATGCAACTAAGGATTATTTTATTTGGTTAGAAAAAGAAACCAGATTTGTATTGGGCAAACAGGATTTTGCTCTCAAAACTCCCCTGAAAACATTCAGCCAGCCAGGCAGCTTCACCTGACTTTGTATCCCAAAATGTGTCGCTAAGAGACAGATCTCAAGTCTTGCAGATAAAACAGCAAGAAAGTTCTTTTCTCAGAGATATCTGCACCACAGGATGAACAAAGGTGCTTTTCCCACACATATTTTCCAAAGCTAGATACTGGTAATAAAAAGGCTAAAAATTGGATGCATTTATGTCCCTCTCTCTTTTCAAGCCATAATCTGAAGATCCAGTCCTTAAATGCACCTTCTCATCTACTAAGGCACGTGCTCTACATGGCCTGTGACATCTGGCTGCAAGCTGCTTGGATTAGACAGCTCCATTTGTGTCTGCCACGTGTGTCTAACAGCAGCGTGGACACACCAGTCACAAACATTAGCAAGCTCAGGTGCCCCTGCAAGGCAATGTGCTGGCTTTCACAGAGCCAGCATTCCTGGTTTCTGAGTCTCCACATTTATGGAATTCCTTTCTTATTTTAGAGGCAAGATCTTGACTTTCTTTAGCTATAAAAGGAGAACAGGCAGACTGAAAGATATTAACAGAGGTCCCAGGGGACCAGAACAACAGCCTACCCTCTGGCTTCGCAGCGTGACACCTGCAGATTTGAAGTCAGGAAACTTGATGCCAGCAGTCTCAGGAACGGCCTGAAAGAGATCGAAACAGGATGTGTTGATGAAGGAAACAAAAAACACAACATTTGATAGAGACACTATCTGAAGGGGAAACGCTGTTTCCTTTGACAGAACCACCTGCCATGGCCACATGTCAGAGCCCAGGGAAGAGGAAAATCCCAAACAAACTCACAGAGAAAAATACTTGGGCTGAAGGTACCTCTGGAGAGCCAAGCACTTTGTTAGTTTGTTTTAAAAGCACTGCTCTCCACAAAGCCTTACACCCATCTAATGAGCATAAACCCTAACCCTAAATGGTGGTACCAACACATGCATATTTGCAAAATATTACCCCTATCTTACTTGGGCCCGTTTCACTGATCAAAACAGCCCAAGACTTCCCAAATCTGCAAGTTCTCTAAGGTAAGAGCTGAGAAACTTCTGATCTGCAGATATGAACCCACTAACGAGGACGTACAGATCATAAGGACTGCACCCCTCCAGGGAAGCCTGCTGTTCACACACATTTTCCCATTTGTCCTTTAATTAGACAGTTCTCTTTCTTCCCCGCTTCAAATTTTAAGCATAGCAATATGAGAAAGCAAACTTCTAATGCTGCTGCTTGACGGCACAGCATACAGCTGCAGTTAAGCAAAATGGAAAAAATAAATGGAATCCCAAAAACATCTGTGCTGCTGAGCAAAGCAAGAGGTGAGCATACTTTTAAGTGATTAAACCAGGCTATCTGCCGGACCCTTTGCATACAAGAGTACAGGGCCCCCTGGATGGGTCAGTGATACTCATGATTGAATCTAACAATAGCCACATTCTCTGCAAAATGCACACTCAATCATATTTTTCCAAAAGGAAGAGTAATCTCAAATCTCCCAATTTCTTTGGAGACAGCATTCGCCTTGCTGCTCCATCATTTCTCAGCAAGAGGCTCTGCAGCTTGCTCTTTGTTCATTCCAGACAGGGCTGACACAACGGAGCGCTGCCCCACTATCACAAAAGATGCTGAAGGACGGTGACTCAATTCTTCAAGTTCCCTGCCACTGACTCCCACTGCTGTATCAGCTACCTATACATCTTCGTCTGGAGATAACACCTTGCAAACCACTCTGCATGGCCAGGCATTAAATTTTTTGTTATCTCTGGTCACTCCAGTCACCAGAGGCCTCAGGAAGAATTTTCTAAACATGCTCATGGTGGACAAAGTAATCTCTAACTCTCAACTTTTAGGGGATCACTTTGAGCTTTGGCAGGTTGCAGAGTCTCTCTCCTTACATTATTAGAGACAGAGAGGGCTGCAATCAAAAACCAGTCCTCTCTGCTTCCTGTGGATGGAGGCTAGCTTCCAGATGCCCTGAACTCTGCTCCCCAGTCTGTTGCTGAACACCCTGACACAAGCAGTGAGGGTAAATCAGCATTGTTGGCTTAGCTGAGACAACTCTGCACTCAGAACATAAGCAATTAAATGAGTTCTTTTGCCTCGCGTGCCTGTACATGCTGTAAACGCTTCAACCTCAATTGACTCTTTGGTAAATGATTTTCCTTTGTTGAAATGATGCTGATGCAGCTCCCGATTCAAATTCTTAGTTAAAATGCAATTTTTTTCGTAACGTTTCCCGGCTATGGTTGGTAATTGACTCCTAATGGACTCTGTCATGGTTGAAATGATGCTAGTGCAACAACAGAAACTGCTTTTCTGCCCACCTCGGCGTGCCTACCCAGCACATGACTGCAGACAGGCACCAGTCCCACAGCCATTTAGTGCTAGATTCCCTCACCTTGGCATTCACAGCATCCTCCCAGTCCTATTCTCCACCACCACCTTTTTGTCGTTACCACTAATGATGAGCTGCTTTATTCAGAGGGAGCCAAGTGGGTAAGCTTTACCAGATCAGCCCTCAAGGGAATTCAGCGCACAATGTCCCCAGCACTACTACAGCCATGACGTTGGCTGGGGTGCTGGGGGAAAGTTTTAAGGTAGTGGTGGCTATTAGGAACACTTCACTGGGCAATAACTGCCTAGCACTCACTACTTCTCTCCCTTCTCTGCACAGAACCTTTTGGAGGATGATGACAAGTGTTCTCTGATCACAACGTGGATGGACAAGAATTACTAGTGATTAGACAGAAATATCTGAGATGATGTAACAGCCCCTTCCCACCAAAAGTGCTGATTTTAGTTCAGTTCACACTGCCCTCTTTCCAGAAAATGAGATCAAGGTAACATCAAATGTGAATCAAACTCTGTGTTCTGGGCTTCTTTATCTTGTCTTGGGAAGAAATGAGAAACAATAGCTCCCATAATGCAGGAGTATCACAGAAAGGCTGGAAGGGACCTCTGCAGGTCATCTGATTAAGCAGGGCCCCCCAGAGCAGGCTGTCCAGGCCTGTGTACAGGCAGCTTTTGAAGACTTCCAGGGAGGGAGACTTCACAACCTTTCCGGGCATCTTATTCCAACCCTCCATCACCCACGCAGCAAAGAAGTGTTTCTTGATGTTTAGACAGAACCTCCTGCGTTCCAGTTTGTGCCCATTACCTCTTGTCCCAGCACTGGGCACCACTGACAAGAGCCTGGCTCTGCCCTCTGTGCATCTTCCCTACACGTACTTATGGACATTGACAAGATCCACCATCTTTTCCCCTGTCCCAAGCCTCGTCTCTTCCCAGCTCCCTCAGCTTCTCCTCGTAGCAGAGGTGCTGCTCTACTCCATTTATGATCTTGGTGGCTCTCTGTTGGACTCTTTCCACGTCTCTCCCGTACTTAGGGGCCCAGACTGGACGCAGCATCTCAGCAGGATTGCTCCGATCACAGCTGAGGCTCAGGAGAGAGACACAGAATCAGCTTGAGGAAATGTTCCTGAGACCCAGGAGCGTGGAGGGCAAGAAAAACCTGGACCAGGAAAAGAAGGCACGTGAAAGACAATGGGTTTGTGTGACAACCCTGCACAGCAGTAGCAGGACACCCTAGGGAGAGCGGAGACAGATGTTTTTCTCTCTGCCACGAGGCATGAATGGTTGGCTGACACCATTTCATCCTGTTTCTCAGGTAGGGAAAGGAAAACATGATTTAAACCAGCACTTTTCAGATGGGAGAGAGACAGAGAGCATTCTAGAGTTCTCTGAAAATGGCTGACTTAGACTATTCCTCCTTCCAAAATTCATCCAAAAAAAATCTGCCAGAAAGCAGTCATCAGCCACTCTCCCCTAAAATGCTGAAAGCCTGATCATGGTAGAATTGCTGAAGCAAACACATGTTACCCAGCCAGCGCATAAAGAAGGGAGAAAAAAGATAAATGTTTACAGGCTTCTCTGTCTCTTTCTTCTGCGGCAGCTTCTTCTTGGGAGCCTTTCGTTCAGCGCGTCTCTGCTCCGTGGTGGTGTCAGCGGCTGTGATGAGTTTCTGCAGATCTTGTGTTCTCTTCTCTCTCTCCTTCTTTCTGGTTTCGATTTTGCGGAGCTCCTGAATGAGATATTCTTCTTCTGCCACCTGCAGACCAGAGCACAGAAAAGCAATCAGAGAAGCAGAGGAGGCCTAGCAAGACAAGGGGGCCATCTACTGATAACAACCGTGCCCTGGATCAGCCTGCAAATGATTTTAAGTTCCCCTGCCTAAGCAGAGGGCTTGGATTTATAGAGCACATTATGCTCTGCAGAGCACAGTGTGACAGTTTACAACCTAGCAGGTACAGTATGGCAACATACGTGGTCCACCCTTCAGCAGCAATCATGAGTGATTAATCTCCCCTTCAGACAAGGAGACTGAGCACAGACAGAAGGGTAAGAAAGCTCAAATATGCTATAGGTGCAAATGCAGTGGCAAGAAAAGCTGGCTCCCCTCCCCTCAGACATGTAATTACATTACATCTAATATCAGCACACCAATATACGTGGGAAAGGCAAGCTAAGTCATTACACACATGAACTTGTCATTAGATTAACCACCTAACAGAAAAGGAGCTTCCCAAACTTTGTGGAACACGCAGCTCCTTAATCTCTAAATCCCAGGACCATTACACCGCTTCAACAGAGAGGAAAACTAAGCATGTCAATTTATAATCTTTGATAAGTTCTGGCAAGATTTATACTCCAAAGGAAATAATTCTCTCCCTCACGGGACTCAGCATCTTTGTTAGACCTGGAGATGGTACGTGCTCACTGGGAGTCTATGGGAACCGGAATGAATTCAGCGCGTAAGGATATTATGAAACATTACAGAATTGTAGGGGTTGGAAGGGACCTCTGGAGATCATCTAGTCCAACCTCCTGCTAAAGCATGTCCCCTAGAGCAGATTACACAGGAAAGCATCCAGGTGGGTTTTGAATATCTCCAGAGAAACAGACTCCAGAGACTCTCTGGGGTGCTTGCTCCAGTGCTCCATAACCCTCAAAGTTTTTTCCACACATGCTGTTGATATCTAAGGACACTGATCTGAGAACGTGGTTCTGTTCAGAGGACTGGAACAGTAAGTGTCACAATGAAGGTACTAGCAGTTACCAGAGGACATAACTCTGCTTACCCAGCTCTCTCACCTGTACAGACAGACTCTTTAGTTATTGACCCTTTGTATCCTTTAAAAATCCCAGAAACAAAAGCAGTACTTAGGTGCTGCTGTTTTCTTGTTCTTTTTTTCCCTTTCCCACCTTTTGGCCTATTTCATCCACCCACTGACTTAATAAGCCTGGCATAGATATTTTGGGGTCAGCAATATTCTCTTCCCCATTACCTGTTCTGGTGTCCTATTGTACAGCCTTTCCAGTTGTTCTTTCCTCCTCCGCTCATGGCCAGCGTCAAAGACTGGGATTTTCAGGTCCGTGCCTGGAGCTGCACGAATATTAGCCAGCTTGGCACAGATGTGGTAATACCGCTCCTTCAGGTCTTCCACCGATCTTTTCTGAGGAAGACATCATAAGAGGACTATGTTATGAAAGAACCAAGCAAAACATTGTACAGTAGCCAGATAAGGACGCGCTAGCTGAAGGATGTCAGGTTGGGTGTAAAACAACACCTGGGATGAGGATTAGCAGGGAGCCTTGCCAGACCTCTGAAGTAAATGTGCTACCAGGAAACTGACAAACACACCAGAGGCCTCCTCTGAGCTGCTGCAGACAATGGCTATTTAAGCCACAGCCAAGAAGGCATCCAACAATTCATTGCCCAACATTACGTGGAACCTAAGCCATGTTTTATCACAAGCACCAACTGGGCAGGCTCTTGTTACTCCAATTTGTTACATGCTCTTCGTCTGAAAGTTTCAGAGGGCAACAAAAGCCACCAGCTCTTGAAGGCTTTCTGTGGGAATCACATCACTGCCAAGTCACCAAGAGGTTACAGGAGATTTAGAACCATGACACCAGGGTTGCATCTTCACGCTACTGATGGTCTCTACTTCACCAGAGAGATGACAGAAGCCTGCACCCAGATCAAACCTCAGGTCAGGAGTAGCACAAGAGAAGAATCCCAGTCTTCCAAGGGAACATGAGAAGATTCTTCTCCCGGGGCTGAGACTACAACAGAGGACACCTATCCTGCTCAGTTAAACAAACTCCCCAGCCGCCTTATCTTTGGGGAATGCTGAGTCGTTTTCCTGGCAGGGACAAACCTAACTTTCTAATAAAATGCAACAGGGAATGAGCACAAGTCACACTGGATTTAATTACAAACAAAACAAGCAGCAATACCCTGTGCTGGAAATTCAATATTCCCTGCTGCCAATAATTCATTATTTTGCCCTAATTAAGTTGATATAAAGGGTAATTTGCTCTTTGCAGTGCAGCATGCCCTGCACGTGCTGTAACAGCAAGTTGCCAGCAGCACCTTGGCCCTTGGGACTCACCTTAAACTGCTGGTGATCATAGCGGTCATGAATCACCACGAAGCGTAGGTCGAAACGCCGAGCCAAGTCGAAGAGGTGGTCTGTCTCTGCTTTGGTCCACGCATCATCGTGGAGATACATCTGGTACTCCTGCTCTGAGTAGACAGGTACCTGCACTGTCTAAGCAGGGAAAAGAAAAACATGGCAGCTCTCTTACAGCGCTGCCCTTCTCACATAGCCAGCTGGTAGGGGCTGAAATTCTGGGGCCAAGAGCAAGAGCAGCAGGCTGACAGGAGGGATGAAGGATCAGGGAAGTGCTGCCAGGATCCTGAGCAATGTGCCCTGATAGAAAGTGTAGCAGCAGGCAGAGGAATTTATAAGGAACAACATGGGATCTCAGCACCACAAACATGACATTCAGGAACTACTTACTGCCTGGTAGGCTGAAACCTACTTCAAGTGGCAGACATAGGCAGAGTCACCAGCCCACATCCCGAAAACAGGTTGCAAAACTACCACGTAAACGTGACAGTGAAATCAAGGCTGGGCCAGCTTCCCTCCCTTCCTCCCACGCAGCAGAACCAATAGGTTGGCATCAGCTGCTCTGACAGTTGATTCTACTTGAGCTGGGACATGCTTACTGCTTGGGAGGAACAGGATAGACAAAGAGAGGGCTCCTATTCCTCAGCATACTTCCTGCTTTGATACACAACTCACTTCTTTCACAGCACAATCCACACCAAATATGAAGATCTGAAAGACCAGGTGCAGTACAACTGCAACCTGCAAGCTTGGCAAACTACTCTGCCTCCCCTTCCTCATCTACCCTTTTCCCCAGCAGAGCTACAAACAGGAGTCGATCCCAGGTGCCTAAATGGCCAAACCCACACCACATTCCCCTGCTTAGAATTGCTCTGCAAAGGCTCTAACCAGAGCACAAGCGTTACAAAGTGTTCCCTTACATTACTAAAGGAACAATAAAAATACTTAAAGTAAGTCATTTCCTCCCTTACCACTTCTGCAGTGGAACCTTGCTCTGCCTGATGAGGTCTTGCCTCCACAAGAAAACATCACATGCATGTAAGCAGCACACACACTTCAAAACCTCCATGCCCTCCTGAGTCCTACAGCAGAAAACTCATCCCCATGAACTCCATACAGCCTCTTTCAATCTCCTGCCTTTCTTCCAGCACTTAGGCACAGAAGAATAAAGGTGAAGAATATCTCTTGGAGATACACTGCACGCACCTCAGCCTTCAAGCACTACTTCCATCAAAAGAAAAACCATCCTACTAGACACCATAGGATGCCCTATATACTTCTTCATAAATATATATATTTTTTTACAGTAGTATGCACACGTGAAAAGAGCATGGCCCTGTGCAGAGGATGGCAAGGAAGGTGGCAGATCCTTGGTCATAGAAGAGAATGAGACAAACAAAGAGCAGTCCCCAAACACCTCCTCAGCCTGTCTCTCAGTAGCTCACAGGCTTCCTCAGCTATGGACAGCCTACAGAGTGGGGAGTCCTTCAAAGAGATAACTTATGGGAGTTACTTTGGTTCCTTGTATAAGTCACTTAAGTTTTAGCACCTCATAGCCATGCAACTCAGTATTTGAATTTGCAATGAAACAACTCAAAGAGTGAATCAGCAAAAATGGGAAGAGACTCCTGAGTACGAGGAACACAATTAAGCACCGCAGTGATGGGAGCAAGTCTCCTGTAAGAAGATGAGCTCTCATGAGATGGGAAGCCTGAGACATGGGATGACCATCAGTTCAAATGCAATGCAGCCATGAAAATGCAAACCAGAGTCCCCAAGAGGATTTCCAGCAGAAACTGAAAGGGCTTCAGATGCATAACAACATCTCATCTGGAATACCAACTACAGCTTTACTGACCAACACTCAGAAAAGATTAACTGAAATGGGAACAAGTAAAGAGAAGAGCAACGAGGATGAGTAATGGGGTGGGGAGCTTGTCCTCTCCCCGCAGACTGGATGAGAAAGAAGCCTAGTAAAGGAAGCCTGAAAGAGATCTGACTGCAGGCTTCAAGCATGCTGGATGGAATGCAAAGAATACTCACAGGAAGGAAAAAAAAAAAACAACCAACTAATACAAAGAAACTGGCTCGCAAAAAAAAAAAAAAGCCCATTTAACATGGAGAATTTAACATGGAAATGAGAAACAGAGCAGACAGTGACTGGAACAGCTTCCCAAGCAAGCACAAGGGCAGGAAACTCCAACGAATGGAACCTGATCAGTTTATGAAAGGGACTGAATGGTGCAGGGCCTGAAACAGACAAGACAAGGATTCAATGGCCCAGAAAACCCCTCTCAGTCCTACATTTCACACTACAAACTCATACAATGATGGGCTTTAAATTAGCTGAAAGTGCTCAGGAAAGATCCTGGAGCCATGAGACAGTTCTGTGAAAACACCAGCACAATGCTAAGCAGCAGTGAAAAGACAAACTGAAGAGTAAAAATGATTAGAGAAAGAGAAACACAGCCAAAGCGCAAACCCACAAACAGCAACACGCACTCACAGCCCACCCATCTTCAAAGAAAGGATATGTGAGAACAGAGGGCAGAGGAATGTCAAAGCATGGAAAACACTGTACACAGGACAGTTCACTGTCTTGTAACACAAGAGCTCAAAGGCATCAAATGAAACACACAGATAGCAGTTTTGAACAACACGAAAGCACCTCTTTGCACTACACAAAATTAACCTGCAGAACTCACTGCCGTAGAATATTCACAAAGCAGATTTCTGCCCTGAAGGCGCTCACTATTAAAAACAAATTTGAAGTTAAGCCCCAAGCAAAACACCAGCAGAAGCTAGCAGAAATGCTCTGATTTGCCCCCTTCTCATACTCTTTCTCCAAGCCTCTATGAGCAGTAGCCAGAAAGAGAATGTTGGCCAAGGCAAGCCTTCGCTCTGACACCAGTGAAACTGCTTTTATGCTCTTATTTCACAGCAGATCTGAGTGGGAAACTGGGAGCACAGAGAATAGGCAAAGCAACTGAGCAGTGGCACAGGAGTGGAGTTAAGAGTTTGAGTGACCAGCAGGACAGTCTACAAAGGAAAGGGGGCTCATTAACAGAAGTGAGAGACAAAGGCAAGGTATCATGTATGCAAGAAGGATCCAGGAGAAGAGTATGGAAAAACAAAATTGCTATGACGTAGCAAATATCCGCAGACCTCCACACGGGTGCCTTCTATGCTCCCCCACCACAGATCCACAGCAAGGATAACAACTTGCCCTGAATATTATATAGTTGTGTGTGTGCACGCAGATGGCAGAGGTCTGTACCACTAATCTAAAGGCTGCAGCCTTGCTGAAGACAGTTCTGCCTGTTCACAGTACGTGATAAAGTTAAGGAAACGAGAATCATATAATTACAACACCCAAGCATGGCCCCCTCTGATAAACTTGGTTGAACTCAGTCGAAAACTGTTACAGAGGTAGAGTCTTAGAGATAATTGTATTCCCAAAGTTTCACGCAGACAGCTAGGTAGGTGCCTCGACTAAGTGAGTCCTGTTTCATACTTCCACCCTAGACATCAGAGAAGAGATACCACAGGAGGCTCTTACCAGTGTCCCAACAAAAGAGAAAGCATCAGTCAGAGTCTGAGCCTTCTAACATACAAGGTCAACCAACCACTTAACTCTGCAGGAAGCCAGACTTTGTTAGTGCTGATGCTCTACGGGTTGCAAACTTAAAATGTTGTATACAGTTACATACAAGCAGAGCTTTTGTGGAATCATGTGATCGCATGCTTTTTTTTTTCCCCTTCCTCCTTGAGGTTTGCATCATAAAGAGGGTTAAATTGCATTATAGAAACATACTAAGTCTGCTCCATCCTAACTTTTGAGGTCCTGACTTTGAAATATAAATCTTGATGTAGCTTCCTTTCTGTACGCACATGAAAGCACTAACCACTCAAAGCCGATACATCTGGGACAAAAGACAGCAGGAGATTATAACAACACATTGTGATAATTTCATATAAGATGCAAAGAACAGGGTACTGCACCACACTGATACTACAGGAGCAATTTCAGAGGAATGTGATGTAATTCAGTATCTGCGCTGGAATTTGGCCAAAAGGCTGCAAGCCAGCATTTTGGCCAAGAAGCTACAAGTGAATTTTTTCATACTGGGCAAGATAACAAGACTTATGACTTCAATGCCTCACTCAGAATAGAGCCTCTTTTACTACCCACAGCTTGTAATCAGGGAGAGGACATTGGTTAAGAAGCTAATTAGATGGTACTGTGCCTCTTTACCAAATTGGTGACTGCACCCCTGGCAAGCTCTGACCACATACTGAGCCCACTTAGCTTCCAGGATCTGGAGACTTCATAGTTTGAGGTTACAAGGCTACAGGTCATGCTGCAATTTAAAATGCAATTGCCAGATCTATTTCAGCCTTCGCACACTGAAAGAACCAGCTTCCTGTCTGGATACTCAAAAGGCTGATCAAAGGATAGCTCCCAGCTGCTATTTATATGCTTTTGTTTGAAAGTGCCCCCACTTACTTTATTGAACCTGGCAAATGGGTAGTCCTTTCCCTCCTCTGCTGCTCTCCTCCAGTGGTAGAACATTGCTCCATCTTTTCTCGCTGGGTTGGTGAAGGGCATCCACTTCCAAGGCCGGACTTTCTTGGACCCTAGCTTTGCTTTGACTGTTCGATAGCCCTGAGTTGTATCGCTTGGCAGCAGTGGAGGTGCATCCCTGTGGTGGAGACAAGTACCAGATGAAGAGAAGGAGGGAGAAGGCTGGGACAGACCCAGAGTTCAGACTCAGGATACGATTTCCCACCACAGCGTCCAGGGTTGGAAAACCTGAATTTAAACCTTATTCCAAGATTTGTGCTTCCCAGACTGCAATGCTAATACGCTCAGCTCTTCCATGACACTCCAGTGCTGGTCATACAACAGCACCTAACTCTAAATTTCTCTAAGCCAACTCTAGATTAGCGCTGATGTAAGCTTAAAGCACAGCTCAAAACCTCTAAGGCAAAAAGGATGAGGAGATGATTACATACTGTCAAATAAATAATTTTCATTGCGTAAGTTGAAAGCTGCATGCATCAGAGGACAGAATGCACTGCATGGCTAAGCGTGAACACAATCACCTGGAAAGCAAACTATGCAAGAACCCTTTGGGGCAAGGACCCAACCCAGAGCAAGCCAAATACAGGATGCAGCAGAACTTTCTTTGCAAAAGTAAAAGCAGGCGCTATTCCCAGCCACAAACAGAAGAGAACTAGATAAACAGAGATAATAATACTGCATTGACTGCACTGGCCTAATCGCACATGGACCTAACTCATGTCATATGCAAAACAAACCCCTCAAATCTAGAAGAGAGGCAAGGCACTGTTCACGAACGTCCAAGAGAGGGGCATGCAAGTGAGCCAAGCACAACGGGCGATGACTCTGGAAAGCAAGACTGTGGATACATGCAGATACTGCCATGCCACCAAAAGCTCAGGCTACTCTACAACCTGTACAGACGAACTTAAGCTCTTACTTTTTGTCAGAGTAGAGGAGTGCATAAACTTCTCTGTGCATTCCTTCTGGCCTCTTAAACGTCAGTGTCTCTGAAGATTTCTTGGATTTTTTCTGCAACAAAATATTTGAATTTTAGTTTCAGACATGGCAATCCCCAAAGGAACACACAGAACTACATAAGCTGACGCTCTGTTACGTTCTTCGTTTCTATCTGTTTTCAGACACCTTGAGTTTCCCCAGAAAAGTGCCAGTTCCTGTGGAAGACATCGACAGACAAAGCACGCCTGCTTTCAGTGACAGCGCTCACCACTACTCAGACACCTGTGTTTCTGAAAACAAGCACTTCAGTTGCAAGTTGAAATCTGGCTGCAATTTTCATGGGCTGGTACGCCAAGCCTTTCTTCACTAGCTAAGTACTGTCTCCACATTAAGGTATTAACACGTTTAATTAACTGACTCCTCTAACTTTTAAAGGTAGTAAAAAATGTCTTCCCACCCTCTTCTAGCTCCTGTCACTTTGATCTGCTGAACTTACAGCAGCTCCATGTCAAAACTAACAGAAGAATCACTTACACAAGTAAACCCTCATTCCTGTCTCAAGTGTCCCATTTACACAGCAAAGCTTTTGTTTAGTTTTTGTTTTTTTTTCCCCCACATACTATCTTCATATTGAGAATTCAGGACAGACCACTCAATCTAGCCCTTAAAAATCTTGTCAGAGCTGCTGGTTTCTAAGACATAATTCACCTTACATCACCTATACAATTTTATAAAGTAGTAACATTAACTATTGCATTATCAAGGTGCACTTTGAGTGGACCAAATTTACTGAGTAGTTCAGAGCATTTTGTCTTTCTAACTACTTGCCACATCGCTACTTTCAATATACTCGTTAACCGTATCACTACCTCTGTTAAATAACAATATTTTGTAACAGTAAAACACCATAACATAAATTGTATTGAATAGACAGTCACTTCTATCAAGAAAATTCAAAATCCCATTAAAAAAAAAAAAAAGCTATTATCTTGGACTACAACTCTTTTCCATACAGCTTCATAACACACATTCATTATATTAGCACCTTTTCACTCCTAATCAAGTACCTTTCTCCAAGCTTGTCAATCACTTTGCATAGGAGCAATATAAGGCCAACCAAGGCAGTTACCCATGGGTCACTATATGACCAGCCTGAATACTGGCTTCTGAAATTCCCCCAGCATTTCCAGATTTATTAAAAGTTAATGTCAGCAAGCCAGAGATCACCTCAGCCAGCTCTTTTCAGATCTGAGAGCAAATTAACTGGTCCTGTTGATTTAAATGTTTGGGTTTTCTTTATGCCTAGTAATTTTTTTAAACTATTCTCAGTCACTAATGGACTGGAAAGTACTTCATCGTTCTCCTGTGATTTAAAGACATCAATCTGATTCTTTTCTAGTTGAGAACAGAACTATTTCCTGAGCAAGTGCTGCACCGTTATTACTGATGTTTATCTCTCTCTGTGATAACAGCTTATGCCTTTGGTAGGATTTCATTTCTGTACTTTGTAGAAATTCCAAATGCTTCGCTCACAGCTGCACACGGCCTCCATCACTCCTTCCAAAACCTCCCACTTTCCTTCCCTTTCCTCACTCTTTCCACCAGACAGCCAAATTTGACAAGAACCCTATTTTGTTTTCCACTTCAAAAGGGACAGATATTTACAGTACTCGTTCAGCTCTCAGTTAGCCAAAGGACAAATACATCTCAAAGAACTCACAACTCTGAGCACTCAGCAGCACAATGTCACAGGCTGAATCCAGCCAGTGAGCTGCTTCCTGGACACACTTTACCAGAACAGCTGATAATTGGCGATTGTAACACTTCAACCTTCTAATTAGTGAGAGTAATCAGTTTGCCATTACCCCAATTACAAACTACGTGCTCTATTCCCAGCAAGGCAGTCACGAAAGCACTACAGTTCTCTTTAGAGCCAAACATTCCAGTGGAAGCAAGCAAAGACAGTAAGGAAGTACTCTGGGAGATGGGGGTGTTTTTCGTTTTGTTGGGGTTGTTGTTTTCAACCAATACACAGGCTTTACTTCAAATGAGACCACATCCTCTACAGACAGAACCCTGGGGATTTCATCTCCCCCGCACCATCTCCAAGCACCTCCACATCCCATTATTAGCTGTTAACTGACCTTTCCAAAAACTTGCAAAGCATGGAACAGCAAGATCTTGCCTGAATTTAAAACACAGGAGGCAAGAGCACCCAGTAGCATATTACCACAGAGAATGCAGCATACTTCCTTAACTATTTCCTAACTTGCCCACATTCCCACAGGCAACATTTCCCAGTTGTCCCAAAGCCCAGGCACACAGCTTGCCCATATGGGGACTGCTTGTTCGGTTTGAGGATATTTATCATTTAAACATGCCAGACAACGTCTTTGTCTTCCAAAGCAGAGCTGCTTTGTATTACTTACGTATGCTGGGGGGCTAGACAGTAAACACGTTTTTCTCTTACCCCCATAAGACGGGAATTTTGGAGACAGCCGAAAACATCCTGGGTCCAGGCCCAGCTCACAAGAACACTATCTGCACAGCTACAGCTCAAATATTGCCCCAAATGCTATAGCACAGTTAACTAAGACCCACAGGAATCCAGGAGCAGAGCCCTACAGGCATGTCTAGGTACACCACAGGAACCTGAAAACAAACACACTATGACAGGAACATGCTTTATTCCATTTTTCCTCAAAATATCCACCCCAGACACCACACACCAGATCCATCAGAGCCCAGAAAACAAGCAGCAACCATGTGGATGCAGCGGTTCACCTTATCTGAGTTGATGATATCCTTCTTGTTGATGGTGCCCGTGTTCTCGGACTCCACACCCCCCAGCTCCAGGATGTCCCGCACATCCGCACCCGTCGCCATCTCGCCACCTGCCTGCTGGCTTTGCCCACCACCGTCCTGTCCAGCTCTGGGGAGGGGGAAAGCAAAGAGCTGGTGTCAGTGTGCAGCTCCTGGGGGTGGCAAATCCACTGAAAAACACACACGTGCATACGTGTATTGAACTGCATGGATGCACTTACACATACATAGATACATATACATGAAAACATATACGTACACACATTTAAACACATGCACACACATATACACACAAATCTATACATACACACAGACCTGAATGCACACATACACATCTACACACAAACACAGAACATATATATACACTCATAGAGATACATGCACGTGCAAACATACACATATACACACATACAGACCCAAGTGCACACACACACACGCCTATACACACATATCCACACACACGCTACACTCACCCATACCCCCCCGCAGCCGTCTCCCCGCCCCTTAGGCCCAACACCGGGCCCTCGCACCCCACCACCCCCGAGCCCCACGAACGCCGTCCCCACGCCGGCTGAGAGCACAGCGGGCTGCCGAGGCCGCGGAGATCCGCAGAGGACCCGCCTAGCCCCGCTTCTCGGCCCCCTCCAGCCCTCACCCGCTCCAGCTCCGCCGCCACCGGGACGGTGCGAGCAGCACACGGGCCCGGGCAGAGCCACTTCCGGTCCCGCCAAGCCGCGAGCGGAAGTGCCCGGAGCCTTTTGGGAACGCACCGCGGGGTTGTTGGGAGGGGGAGGAGGCGGAGTGAATTGGTTTTGTGATCGTGAGTTCGAGCCCCATTCCCGCCAGGTGGCGTTCCCGGGCCGGATCTGCGGGTGGAGGGCTCAGGGAGCTGTGCGCCGGGATGCGCGGCCGCTCGAGGCGCACCTTTCGTGTGGAACACCCAGGAACGGGTGCCCAAAGACAAGTCATCTCTTCCCGGGTTCTTAGCAGGGCCGGGGGCTGCCTGGGCACACCTTTCCTCCAGCCGCGCTGCCAAGTTCGTGCTGCCAGGGTCAGTCCCACGTGGTGCCGCCAGTGTGTCCCGTTGGCTTTGTCCTGGGTTGTCATACAGCTTTCAGTTCCCAGTCCTTTCTTAATCATTTCTAGCATCCTGAGGGGCGCGGTTAGCGGGCACAGTGGGAGTGGGTTGGAGATTGGACTGAATGATCTTAGTGGTCTTTTCCATCCTTAATAATTCTATGATTCTTCCTCATCCACTGGCCGTGTTTGGCCCGGAGGTGGTTTCCACTAATCCCCTATTAGAGACATAAACAAGGTTTCCCCAGCACCTCGTGCAGAGGGAGGCTGGCCCTGCCTCCCCCTTGCTTTCCCTGAAGAACCTGGCAGTGCAGCCTCAGGGAGCTCCTCACCTTGAAGAGCTTTTTGCCACCGGAGAAGGAGCACCTCTCTTTTAGCACCTCGCTCGCGGGTCGTCCGCACTTTGTTCTTGAAGCTGTACAACAGTACTTCTAGAAAACACAACAAATGCTGATATAAAACCCAGAAACAGATGGCCATTTGGTGTCCTTGAGCCATGATTTTATCACCTGCTTTTCTGAGCAGGGGTTTTCTGTGGTTTCTGGGGAGCAGTTCTGCATCCTGGAGCTTTCACAGCTAGCAAAAGGGCACAGCTGGAGATGTCGGTCACCTGAGCATGCCTGGTTCCAGAACAGGATGCTCTGCCAATGGATGGCCACAAGGCATGGCCACGGTGGCCCCATGCCATAGGTGTGCGTGTCCCCAACCTGGGGCTTGAGGTGTGTGTGTCCCCCAGGCTGGCTCCTGCGGAGGAGGACAAGTGCAAACACTGCGGCCATGGGGCGGGAGGAGGTTATCTGGGGCCCAGCAGTGGAAAAACTCTCGGTGTGTGACTAAGACACGATAGCGCCAGGTGTGGGTCCAGGCACGGTCAGCGAGCTGGGGAATTATCGCTTCCCCATGGATTCAGGTGCCTGAAGCCAAATGTTTCCTAAGGGTGCGGTGACAGCCACAGCCCCGCTATCATGGCGCCTGGCCCACCCTATGGCCAGGCAGCGGGGACGTGGGGGCCAGTTGCTGGATTTCCCCTGGTGCTCGGGACGGGACACAGCCCAGCACCCTACAGTGAGAGTCAGACACCAGTCCTGGGAACATCCCTCAGTGGGATAACCATGTTCACATTGTCAGGGAGGTGAGATCCAGCACCACCTTGCTGCCCCCAAAACCCCAAACCCAGTGCACCTGAGTGGCATCCCACCCCCAGTATCCACATCCTATCCCCATCTCCTGCCATCCCCAAACCCACCATTCTCACCATGAAGGAGCCCCCAGCTCCAGCCCTGTCCCCCCCGGGGCCCCAGTCCTGCTGGCAGGTGCCTGCATAGAGCCAGCCCCGCTGCAGCCGTGACTCACCTCACTGCTGGGACCTGTTGTTCCATGCCTTACTGCTTCCCTCCCTGCTGCCTCAGCTGCACCCCAAGGCAGTGGGTCTGCACTACGAGACCTGGAGGGGTCCCACCTGCTCTGCTGGAGCATTTTAGGTTCCTGTATGCCCTACCAGGCCACAGCAAAACACTTTCTAGCTGCCCTTTGGCAAGGGTTGTGCTCTTCCCTAGTGTTCATCTGGCACAGTGTTTCCCAGTGCTCCTGAGGGTGTTTTCTTGGGGCCCTCATGGCTTTGCAGGGCAAGTTTACTGGGGGAGGGACTGGGCGCCCTTCTCCAGCGGTCAGCACACCTTGGCCCAGGCCATGGGGAGAGGCTGACTCTTATTAACATCAAATTAGGGGCAATTGCCATTTTCACTGCAGATACTTCTGGCCCCGGTGAGGCTCCTGGCCATGCCCGGGGCAGCTCTGCCTGGGATGGAACCCCCTGCCCTCAGCCCAGTGGCAAGCAGCACACACAAAGCTAGGCCCTGCTCCCGCCCTGATGATGAAAGGTGAAGAAGAACTGGTTTGTGCTCTGATCTCACAGCCTAGCCTCAAAACAGCCGCGGACCGTCACCGCGGCTCCCAAGATGCTCGGGGAGAGGACAGCAGAGCCAGCCTTTCCAGTGGGACAGGATGGTTGGAGAAATTCATCGTTCCCCTGGAAATAAAAATAATAATCATAATAAAAACACAAAGCCAGAGATTACTTATACGCACACAAACACGCAGGCACGCACTCTCTCCCCATCTGGCTTTGCCAGCCTGACTCATCGCTAATTCAAACAGCCCACACCTTTCCCTCTCCCTCCATGTGACATTTCGAACGAGCAAAGGGGAAGAGGCAGCAGTCCCAGAACCTTGCTGGGGCCATCCTGCTGGCATCAGATCCCTGCCTTTGGGTACGAGGTCCTAGAATTGAAGCGCCCCAGGAGCCCATCACAGCTCCCCTACGTCCCAGTGCGGTCACCCCATGCACACACCCCTCCGAAACTGGGGCAAGCCAAGTGCGGAGGCAGCTGCAGAAAGGACAAGCAACAACTCAGTGGGTTGGTAACACCTGCTGATGGAGTCCCATGCGCACAGGCAGGATGCAAAGTCCCAAGCTAGCTGCCACCCTTCTGCACAGGGCAGACCCAAGGGCTGCATGCTGGGTGCAGGCCCCAGGACAGCCATTCCCAGCTCTGCTATTGCCAACTGTCCTCCAGCTGAGCTCACCGCAGCAGGAAATGGGAAGAAGCAAGTTCAGCCCAGCCTAGTCCCGCTCACAGCAGAACTCCGTCCGATTTCCACCTGCAGGACAAGAGCCCTAGGAGAAGCCACCACCATGGGCAGGGCGATGCTGGGGGCCAGGCACTGTGTGCTCCCAGAACAGCATCAGGCCTGGACAAGCCCCAGCTGTTGGAGGGCTGTATGCATCACGGGTAATCAGCCGTGGGAGGAAGGGATGGAGCCAGACCTGCTCGCTGAGCTCGGGACCTGCCAGCATGCTGCTGCTGAGTCACCCCATTAATGCAGGGAAACCTCAGCACCTCTGAACCCAACAGCACACGGGGACAGGTGGCCACACGCAGCTCCTGGGGTGAGCACACAGCCAGCGCCACGCTCCTGCTGCAGGGGACAGCGGGATGGAGCACTCAGGGAAGGCAATAGAGCCAGTGAGGCTGCCGGGAGGGTTTCTGCTGCCATTCCCCTCAGCTGTGACTCACCGCAGGACCGGTCATGCCATCCCTGTGCCGCAATTGCCCCATCTGCAGATTAGGGAAACTGAGGCACGGGGAAGTGGGGTGACTCAAGAGCTGTTGCACAGGAGATGCCGCTCGGATGCCGAGGGTTGGGCGTTCCCCCATCGATCCTCCGCAGCTAACTTAAGCAGAAATGAACATCGATGTAAATATTTACTGACAAGCAGCCCGGCCTCACCCACTCCTCTCAGAAGACAGCTTTAAAGTAAACTCTCCTGGCTCTTTCATGTTTACGTCTTGTTTATTTATTATACAGCAGATCACAATATTTCAACAGTTTGCATATAAAGAAAAGTAACATTTCGGAGTGCGAGAGACCTAACGTGCCCAAGCAGAGAAATGTTAATTAACAATATACACAGACAGGAACAGTGCACTTCCCAAAGCTGAGACTCATCTGTGTTCCCAGCTGGAAGAAAAAATATATTAAAAAACAGAAACATTATATATTACTGCTTTGTTTAATTTACATCTTGCTTTGCAGAAGCTGCACATAAAAAGATTCATTTTCTTTTTTTCCTCTTTTTCCCTCTAAGAAAGTTTCAAGTATAGCAGAGACCTGGGCGTTCAGAGCTGGACTCACTGTCCTTTACACACTATGTTTTTAAAAAAGCAGCATGGGGAAGGCAGCCACAGCAGTACCTGGTGTCATCCTGAGGGGAAGAACTGACAAACTAAAGCAGACCATTGGTGAGAACCATTTGGGCTCCCAAGCAGAGAACTGCGGGGGTAGGATCAGACCACCCAAGTGGTCCCAGGCTGGTTCTGGGGGCACCCTGCTCCCTGTGTGATGCAACGCTGTGCTGCCGACCCCTGCAAACCTTTATACCCTTGATCAAGTCCCACCCTTACCCCATCCTCTCCAGGATTCGGGGCCAGGAGGTTTGTTCTGACGGCTGCAACCGAGAAGAGCAGAACCCAGAATTGTGGGACATGGATCTCCAGCAGGAGCTTGGCTAGAATCAGCTCCCACCATCCCCAGAGCTGCAGGGTGCCAGGATCAGGGAGAAGGTTTTGAAGCCAATGCCAAATACAAGCGAGGAACTCTGGGGACAGATCCCTGCTGCACCAGCCCTCCAGCAACAGGAGCAGGCCAAGGGACTTCATATAGCTCTGCTCCTCACCTCCACCCCACAGCAGCCCATCCTTCCCCAGCACGCAGCCGAGCCCTGCTCTCATAGCAGAGGCAGGAGGAGAAAATAGTTATCAGCTACAAGCGAGGAGGGCCGGGCTGCTCCCCAACGCTATTTACAGCAGGAGCTGCTCCGGGGAGTCGCTCGGTGGAGGGGATGCCGAGCGTGCCTGCAGCCCCTGGCTCACATGTGCCGCTTCATGTGCAGGGCCAGGTGGTCAGAGCGGGAGAACGCCCGCTCGCAGAGGTGGCACTGGAAGGGCCGGTGTCCTGTGTGCTTGCGGTAGTGGCGGGTCAGCTCATCGGAGCGGGCAAACTTCCAGCCGCAGCCTTCCCAGGTGCAGTGGTAGGGCTTCTCACCTGTGGGGAGAAGGGCTGTCAGTGGGCACAGCACTCCGCATGCCTTCAACTCCCCCTTCCCAGCCCTCCTGGTTTATGGAGGGGGTCCCTGCCCACCACTCCTATGCTCCTTCATAGAAAAGAGACAGACCGCGTGCCGTCGCCTGACCCACATTTCATTTCACCCCACCTTCTCACCCTTCCCCAAGTGTATTGCTCCCCTGCTTGCCTCAGCGTGAGGCCCGCCCCTGCCCCACTGCCAGAACCCCTCCACGTGCCTCTGCCCCCTCGCCTGCCCCGTCATGGAACCTCACTCACCACGTGCTACATCCCAGCTCTGCTACGGGGCTACACCAGAACACTTCTACCATGGGGACTCCCCGTTCTGTTCATCCTCAGTCCAGCTGTGGGACTCCTCTTCGTATCCATTCGGGCACCCATGTGCCGCACCTCACACCTCGGGGTCCTGAGCACACTCGGCCCCACATAGGGCCCCCCTGCCTCTCAGGTCCCACCCCAGCCTGGCCTCACCGCGGGGACCATCCACACACCCCACCGTCGGGGCTATTACCGCGTTCCGACGCCAGAGCGTCCCCTCCACGCGCCTTTATCCGACCCCACCGCGGTGATCGTGCGAATATCCCCCCGTGCCCCGACCCCCGCCCGCCCCACTAGGGGCTCCCTTACCCGTGTGCGTCCGCATGTGCGCCTTGAGGTGGGAGCTCTTGGTGTACGTCTTGCCGCAGCCCGGGTATTCACAGTTGTGCGTCGCCGTCCGCTTGCGCGCCCACGAGCGGCGGCCGCGTTTGGGCTTGCAGTCCTCGGGGGGGCCCCCGGCCGGGAAATACTCCAGCACCGGGGAGTTGGGTGGCGTGACCAGCAGCCCGGGCAGCCCCGCCGGGCCCGGCCCCGGCCCCTTTAGGGGCTCCCTGAAAACACTGAAGTGTCCATGAAATTGAGGGGGCGGCTGGGGGGCGAAGTGGGGCGCGTAGCGGTGGGGCGCCACGGCATAGTGAGGCGGCAGGTCGGCCAGCAGGTGGGGGTCGGCCCCGGGCAGCGGCTCCTCGGGGGGCCCCAAGCGGCCGTGGGCAAAACCAGGATACGGCAGAGGTGGCCCTGACACCGGGCCCGGTGCCATGCGGGGAGACTTGTGCTCGCCACCTCCCGGTCCCAGGTACTCGCCTCCAGGCAGCCCCAGCATGCAGGCGCGCTCCTCCGGCTGCTCCTTCTTGATGCGAGGCCCGAAAGGCTGCGATGGGTCCAGGGGCAGCGGACGGGACAGGGCCGGGTGCAGGGCCGGGTGGTGGTGGTGCGGGTGGTGGGGGCCGCCGGGCACCCGCAGCTCCGTGTATTCCCTCCGCTGCAGGTCGCAGTGCACGGGCAGGTCCGGGGTGAGCAGCTCGGCCACGTAGCTGTGGCTCTGGCCGTCGGGGTACGGCGCCGGGAACTTGCCCGGAGTAGGGTAGGAGCCATCGCTATCGTACGTGGTGCCGCAGCTCTCGGGGGTCTCAGGCAGAGGGTAATTGGGGCCGGGCGGTCCCTGCCCGCCGCTGCTGGTGTGCGCCAGGATGAAGTCCAAATCCACGAATTTGCCCAAGTCGTCCTCCTCGCGCTTCACGGCAGCGGCGGGGCCGTCCTGCTGCAGCATCCTCTGCGGGGACAGCGGAGTCAGGGACGGGACGCGGGGCACGGCTCCCCCACCCGTATCCCCTGCCGGGGCGGCGGCCCTCCCAGCCCACCCGACGGCTCCGCACCGCTCCGGCACAGCTCCAGCAGCGCCCTCCGACGGCGGGGGGGGCCTAGCACCGGACCCAGCGCCCCCGACCCCAACACCCCCCTCTCGGCACTCCGTCCCCAGTGCCCGCTGCTTACGTGGAGCATGTCGGCGGACCGCTCCTCCAGCGGCAGCAGGTTGGTGAAGGTGGAGATGGAGGGCAGCGCGCTCTCGTCCACGGCCGCCGCCATGGCGGGCCGGGACAGGGCACGGAGCTGGGGGGAGCGCGGTGCGCGGGGCCCGGCTCCGCTCCGCTCCCCGCGGCGGCGGCAGCGCTGCTCCGCGCCGCCCCGCGCCCCTAAGCTGTTAACAGCATGGCTGCGTTCCTATTGGCCCGGCTTGCACCGAAGTGGTTACGCCCCGCCCCCTGCTCTCAGGCCACGCCCTCCTCCGTGGAGCTGCCTCGACGGGTCCGGGCGAGGGGTGACAGCTGAGCCCCCACCCGGAGCGCGGGGTCCCGGCGTGGGTCGCGGAGCCGGGTCCCCAGCTCTGCACCACCCCCAGTGTCACGGCACGGCCGGGCCTGTCTGTGCCCTACCCCACGGTGCGAGAGGAGAGGGTGCCAGCGTGGATCACAGAGCCAGGACGCGCAGCACAGGGGGGCACGGTGCTGCCTGACCTACACTGGTGTCCTCGGACACGAGTGGGAGAGAGCAGGGCCAGCACACAGGTGTGCTGCAACCCGGTGCCCCCACACCGCTCGCATCTTGTAACGGTGACCATGAGGCTGCGTCCCCTGCGTGGTGCAATCAGCAGCCCGGAGCGCACAGCTGCCATCAGGCTGAGCGCAGGGTGCGTGTGCGAGCAGAGATAACCGCACCAGGGGCTGGCAGCCCGCTTGCATCGCCTCATCGCACCCCGCAGCCCCGCAGGACGTTTGCCTGCCCTACTGGCGACCAGCACCACGGCAAAGCCTCCAGCCACCCCACGCAGAGGGCGTAAGTCTGCCGTGCCACCCTGCTCACCCCACCGAGCCCCAGCACGGTGCCGTCCCCCTGAGAGCTTCTCTCAGCAGTAAGCGGACTGGGACTTCCCGGCATGCAGGGTGCCCCGCTCTGTGCCACCAAGTGGGGACGTGGCACGGAGATACAGGGCTCTGGGTGGCCACCCGGGGACTGTGGGCCACGCTGTGTGTCCCACTGCGAGAGTGCTCCGCTTGGCCTCCCTCCAGGCAGTACCAGGAATGGCCCGGTTTCTGTTGCGCTTGTCGAGGAGCAATAGCCCTTATCTCTCCCAGCTTGTCTCCCTGCTTTCTGGGGCTTTCCATCTCAAGATACCTTTCTAAGAACTCGGGCTGCTGCCATCGCTGCTCAGAAGCGAGGAGTCAATTTGAAAAAAAACACACATAAACACCCGAGGTGCGCACACACACACGCGCTGCCGCTGCTGGATCCAAAGCCACCCTACCAGTTGCTTTCATCACCGTGCTTTAATTATAAGGGTGGAGCGCTGCAATAAATTATTTCGGTAATCCCGTGGAACAACAACGATTCAGATCTTCCCCTTTTACCAAGAATCCCTGCCCTCGTTTCCAGAGTACGCGCTGGGGCTCTGCCTGGCGCTGTGTGCCCACCACCAGTGGCTTTGGCAGGGCCACCCAATGGGTTGAAGGGTATGGGTGCCACGTCCTTGCCCTGAAAAAGTCACCTCTGAACAGGGAAAGGCACAAGGTGTGCGGGCACGCCGCTGGCCTGGCCCCCGGAGTGCCTCGTTGAAGTCACGGGCTAATCCCATTATTTGTTTCTTGTCCAAATAATTATTAATAGCGAGGCAGTTCCTGCCCAAAACTTTTATAGATAAGTGAGAGCAGATGCCACAGGAGATAAGCGCTCATCCCACTTGGCTTTCCCCTTTTCCAGGCGCTTTTGACAGCTTATTCCAGGAGAGGCATCGCCTCTCAGATCAGATTCATTTCCACAGCCAATGTTTCTTGGAGATGTGGGGTGTTCCCTGGGGAAATCCTGATGCTTACCTTGTAGGGTGGCAGCATGGAGGGGCAGCACCGTGCCCAGCACTGCACGGGGAGCCCCAGTGGATGTGAATGGGCTGAGCCGGAGGCAGACGGCACGCACGCAGCCTGCTGTTGACAGAAGCCCATTTAGGAAATGCGAATTATCTCCTGGCCGCTGCAGCAGACTGTAAAGGAGATGGCATCAGACAAGATCAAACAGCAGCTCGGCGGGAAAGCAAACAGTGGGAAGGAAGGGCTGTGCGCCGCGGCAGTGGCCCAAGAGTAAAGGGTTAATGGTTATCCTGCATGTCCGTGGGTACTGGGGTGTGCACTGCCACGGGTGGCACTGGTGCCCGGTGTCCCCTCTCCTCTGGGGAACTTCAGAGTCCCTGTGGCATTGGCCACGGCATCACAGCCCGGAGAGCTTCGGCTGCAGTGGGTGACACAGCTGGAGCCCCAAGGGGGTCCTGCGGGATGGTGCTGTGGGGATGACCCCAGGCTGGAGGGACACCCGGGGGTAGGGAGTGGGGTGTCACTGCCGGTCCCCCCCTCTGCCTGGGTCTGGCACATGGTTGGAAGAGTCCAGGAGACCCCAGACCTCCCTCCATCCTCCCCAAGCCCCCTTCCCCTCCTGGAAAGAAAAGAGGAACTGAAAATGAAATTAAAGCATAATTCAATCCGGAGCGGGTCCAGAATAAAGTCATCTGCTCTTATCGTGTGCTGGCAGGCTCTTCCCGCTCGGCAACAAACACAATGTTATCAGGGCACAGAGGGCAGATTCGTTTGCACCGGCCGAGCGAGCTGCTGTGTCCGCCCTGCCTGCCCCGGGCCTGGGGAGCACCAGGACACATGGATGGGGCTGGGGGCTGCAGGGGGCAGCAACCCCTACACCACCGCTGTGGGTCCCCTTTGGATGGGGCCGCTGGCTGAGATCCCTCCTGGTGAATATCACTGCAGAGCCAGCGCTGCGGAGGGACAGCGCTCAGGAGTGACGTCGGATGATGAGAACACACATGTCCACTTCTCCCGTGAGTGCTCCCTGGTGCCAGTGCACCCCGAGGAGTGGCACAGCCACCTGCCCCACGCTTTGCCATGTCACACAGAGCAGGCAGAGCTGGGTGTCCCATGCTCTCGCCATACACTTCACTGTGGACCACATCCCACATCCCGCATCCCACTTTGATCTCCGCCCGCTCCCGGCCTGAGCCCTGGCTGTGCCCTCACGGCTGGGGCTGCCGGCCGGGCTGTTATGGGGCCAGCACAGCCTTCTGAGTCTTTCTTTATATACCCCTGTTATTTTTAACTCTGCCTACGCAAATCCCAAATCCGGAATGAGCAGCGGCCCAGGGCCAAGGGGAAATGGACATGGTGCAAATTTCCTGCCCTTTTTACCTCTCTTCCTCTATAACACACAGCAACGTTTTTCCTCCACTGCTTAACTTTCACTGGTACAGGAAAGCTGAAAGCACCAGGCCCCGTGTGGAGCCACGGGGGTGAGCAGTGCGGTGGATGGGGTCTTCCCCCCTTGGGTGTGCACTGCACTTGGAGGTGCTGGGAGGTGCCCTGAGTCACAGGACACTGCAGCCCCCATGGGTGATGCCACAAGCTGGAGATGTCCCTCAAAGAATCCAATCTCAGCCATTCTCCCCCACACAGCCTCCATCCCTCAGCCCTTGTTGGTGCTATAAGGGATTCATCCTCCAATTAACTCCATCTCACAGTGGGTGGGTACAACCTCCCTTTCCCATACACACATTAAACCAGGGAAAGTACTGCAGCCCATCCCTGTGCTCATCCACCCTTCTCCACGCAGGGACACGGTGTTTGCCAGCCCAGTGCCGTGCAGGTGTGGCTGTGTTGCATCGGGGCACATTGGTGGCACGGGGGAGGAATGGCCCAGTGCTGAGTGGAAGGACCCTCCTGTTACTACACAGCTTTGCAATGCACAACAAAAGGATGGATTTTTTTTCCTTGTCCCAGCCCATGTACTGCACTGCTGAGCCCGGCCCCTGGGAATGCTCCCTTGTTGGAAATATCCAAATGGGAATACAAGCTGCCCAAGCCCAAGCCCAATTCCTTCCTTTGTTCTGGGGCTCTGGCAGTGAAGGGGTTAGCAGCAGGGCGACAGGAACTCGTCTTCTCTTTAATTGACCTCCGATGATGAAACAATCAAGCAAACAATTTAGAACTGTGCATCCAGTGAGATCATCGGGAAAACTTCTCCAGGAAGGAGCCCAGGGAAAGGAACGTGGCGGTAATCCACCTGCTCCTGGCAAGGTGCGCTGGGCAGGGGCGAGTGCAGGTGGCACTGCTGCCTGTCACCTTGTCCTGGCTGTCCCCATGGCCTCTGGGCCTAAAGACAGGCTGATTCCTGCCCCCTCCTGTAGGGCACACATCTTCCATGTCTCCAAGTCCCCCCAGCCTACTCGGTGCCCGTTTTTCCCCTGCCAGCACCAAGCACTCCCACATCACCATCCCCAGGGATGTCTGGACGTGATGCAGCCACCCCGGTGGGAACTTTTAGGATGGGACCCCACAGAGGGAGTTCCCTGTGGGGATGGGAGATTCCCACCTGTCCTCCCCCTCCAGCCCCCGCGAAGGGCTGGCACTGCTCCCTGGCCCCAGTTTCCCCAACCCTGGCCCAGGAGAAAACTCTGGCTTTGCACGCAGTGGGGGCTAATGCTAGACCCAAGGGTTTCCCTTCAGCACACTCCGCCACCAGGGTGGTTTTGAAGACAATCTTAGCCCGAGCCTTCCTTCCTCGGCCGCCAGTGATCTGGTGCCGGGCTGCTGTGTTTGTGTTGTGCGTGCGTGTGTGTATCTCCAAACCGCAACAAATATTTCATACTCGTTTTCTTTCTTTTTTTTTTTCTTTTTTTTTTTCCCTCCCTCAGAGCCTTTTGGCTGTGGTATTTAAATAGTAGGTGTGGTCCCGGCGCTGCATGCCAAAACCAACACGAGCTGTGGAGCAGATAACCCTGTGAGCAAACGCAGCAGCAGCAAAACCACACCGGGGCGGGCAGCGGTGCTGGGGCAGGCACTCACGATGTCCCTGTCCCCTGCCCCAGCGCCTGGCCAACGGGCTGTGAGCGAGCAGGAGAATCCCCTCCAGTGTTGGAAGAGAGGCTCGCAAAGAAACTTTCTTTCTCACAAATGGAAAGCCCTGAGATACAGCGAGCCAAAAGCCCTGACATACGCCGCGTGTCATGAGTCGCAGCGTGAGTCACTCAAGCAGAGCCTGCTGCTGCCCTGCCCTGCTCGCGCTGACAGTGCTGGTGTGAACAGGGGATGAAGGGCACCCAGTGCTCTTGGTCCAAAGGTGGACAGAGAGAAATCTAGGCAAAAAGGTGATGGAGAACAGGGGTTTCTGTGCAGCCCCCAAGCAGGCAGCCTGGCCGTAGCGTGTACAAGGGAAGCATAAGATGCCCATGTTCTGCACAAGCTCTGAGCTTTGCATATAGGAATAGAGAGGGGTTGCCTCAAAGTGCTCATCAATCTTCAAAGCTTCCTGACACAAAGTCCTCAGGAAGCCCTGGAGCTCGCCCACACCTGTGCCAGGTCCCATGTTGCCCACGTTGGTTGCTGGCATCTCTGGGCAGCACTCACAGCCAAAAAGATGGAGGGAGATCCTTATCGCAGCCTTCAATCCCAGAGCTTCCTCTGGGGCTGGAGGGTGGCGGGGTTCCTCCAGGAGAGGCTCTCGCAAGACTTTCGTCTGGAGGGAGCCCACTTGCCGGGACTTGCAGTTCAGTGTGAGCGGGCCGTCCCTGTGGGGGAGGGTTAGGGGAAAGCCGGTGCTTTGCCACCCCCAGCTCATACTCTCAGCTCTCCTCCTCGCTCCGTGTGTGGCCCAGGTGGAGGAACACCCACTTTCTCCTGCCCTAACCTCACATCTCATGGGAAGCAGGCATCAGGGAACTGCCCTCCAGCGCGGTCCCAAAGTGGACTACCACTCCAGGGCCAAGGGTCACCCTACAGCTGGGGGCAATGCCAGGATATGGGGGTGCTTCTCCCTGCCCCATTCCAGAGGGGACAGCCATGTTTGTGCAACACTCCCCAAGGGACTGTGACCCCAGAGGGGCTGAGGGCACTATGGAGGACACGAACCCTCCTTGCTCCCCAGGATGCCATGCCCTGGTGCTGCCTGCGGGATGCACCTTGCCACGGAGCAGCATCCCCTGATCTCAGCCTGTGTTTGGACAACAGGCAAACAGCCCTGAACACAAACACTGCCTCCAGCCCCATCCATTTTCCCCAGCGCTGGTCTCCCCAGTGCCTCCCATGTGCCAGCGAGGGGCTTGGTGTAGCTGCTGCATCCCATGGCTCCTCCAGGGCCCCGGGACCTCTCGGTGCCACTGGCATGTGTCCCAGCTTGGAAAGGAAAATAAGGTTCGGATGTTACCTCCCCAATCAGGAGAGGAAAATTCTTTCCAGCAAAACATGCTTTTAGTCCCTCACCGAGTGCGGCTGACATTGGGTTCCCCAGATCCCCAGCCAAACAGGGAATTTTCCACCGACATCAAAGCACAACAAAGCGGTTTTGTGGGGCTGGACAGCGTGGCTGCGTGCTGCACACCTGCTCATGTGCCTCCTTGTTTTGGAAAGTGGCCGTGACTGTGAGTGACAACATGGGACACCGAGGTCTCCCACTCCTCTCCTGCCTTCCCTACAACGTGGGGTGCACCTGGGGGGCTCTTTCCAAGTCTCCCTTCCAGAGATGTTGGAAGAATGAGATCTGACTGAGCTCATTACACACATGAAGTGGCACATGGCAAAGTCTGGAGGTGAGGAAGAGGGGTTCT
Organism: Numida meleagris; assembly: GCF_002078875.1. NCBI lineage: Eukaryota > Metazoa > Chordata > Aves > Galliformes > Numididae > Numida > Numida meleagris. The sequence continues at coordinate 20,357,637 of NC_034415.1, read as the reverse complement.
CAGGGGGATTTGGGTGCTTTGGGCAGGTAAGGTCGTGAGGTCCCCACCTCTGCCCCTCATGCGCAGCCCCACATCTCTTCTTCTATCCTGGGCTAGGGATTGGCGCAGGTGGGAGCCGCGGGGCAGTGCAGGGTTCCCAGGGCAGCAGAGCACCAGTTTCACTCCAAGTTGTCAGGATTTAGGGAGCCCGGCTGTTCCTACAGCGGCTCAAATTGGGGTTTGACATAATGAATCTGCGCCATCTCTTCCTGTGCAAAGGGGACCACAACAGACGTGGGGACCTGGGGGTACGCTGAGGCTCGTGGGGGACCTGGGGGCTCCTACTCCTCTTCGGGCTTAGGAGGGGGATTGCCCTCGAGAATCCTCCGGGAGCGGCTTTTGTGGATGCACCTCAGCGTTAGCGCAATCTGATGCACTTCAAAGCCGCCTGCCCTGGGGACATAAGCGGCATGATGGGGGACATGGGGACAGCCCGGCCGGGGACAGAGCTGCGGATTGCAGGAGTCACCTCCGGGAATCGACACTTCCAACAAATGGGTTCATTTGCGGGAACGCAGCGGCTGCTGCTGCATCAATGCGCAGATTAAGGGGCCGCTCCAGCCGCCCGGGAACCTTTTGGTCTGCGGCCAGGTCTGCTTCCACCGAGGCTGATTTGGGGATTCTCTTCCCTCCGAGTCCACAATTGCAGGGTCATTTGCATGTAAAATGCGAACTGGGCCCTTTAGCAGCTCGTCTGCGCCTGATAGCGGGGCCGCGGGAGCAGCGGGCACTAAACCAGCTAATGCAATCAGAGGCCTCTGCACATCAAAACTCCCGGGCCCTTATAGCCGCAGAGCTCCCCTCTGCCACCTTTCATCAGTGCCCGGGCGGCTGTCACCCGCATCCTGGGCATCCCGCAGGTGAGGGTACTGCCCCATGGATGCCCTCAGACCCCTAACTCTAGCCCTAACCCTAACCCGTGCTCACCTGGGGATGGTGCAAGGGAAGGTGCACACACACACACATATACACTGCAATTAACATGCAGGGTTAACAACCACATCCGAAATGAACTGGCTGGGGCAGCACTGGACTGCATTCCCTGTGCTAGGGAGTGGCACTGTTCTCACCACGTCTGCGAGGTGTCCCTAGGGAAAGGACCGGTGCCCTGGTGCCACATACCGACAGGGACAGCCACCTAACGGAGTGTCGGGCTGGGCTGGATGGATGGCTGGCATGACAGGATGGCCGGTCTGCGGCTGCTGCATCCCTGAGGCATGCCCATGGAGCTGCCAGCACCTCTTCCTCTTGAGAAAGTGCCTTCCTCCTTGCTCACCATCCCTGCATCCCTCCGAGCACCTTCCCCGGGTGTGGGCAGGACAGTGCCCCATGTTCCCAGATGACATTGCACTATTCCCACATGCAGCACAGTCTTGAGCCATGCCTGCATCCAAAGCCAGTTTCTCACGCTGCAGGATGGTGGCCCTATGGACCCCGTGTCCTTGTTGGGTCACCCTATAACTCTTGCCGTAGGCAGTGGCTGCAGACGAGACCCCACCCGGATGGGATGATCAGGAGATCATCCATGCCCATCTACTGATGTGACCCAGTTCAACGTGCACAGGAGCACCTATGGGTGGCACATGGGTGCTGGCTGCTGTGCCTCGGCGCCGTCTGGGCGCTGTCCTGTTGTTCCTGGTCGCCAGTCGCCTCTCACAGCAAACACAGCTGCTGCTCCATCCTTCCCCATGGTGCCGGTGCCTGTTATATGGTGCTGACGTGTACGCAGTGTGCGGGTAAGCACAGCAATCCTGGATCTCTTGTATTAGAGGGATCCAGCACCCCACAGCCTGCAAGGAGCAGGGGGGAGAAACTGAGTGCCCTGTCCTACCTGCTCTCTGCCAGCTGGGGAGCCCTTAGGGATGGGATTTTGCTATGCCTGTGGCTTCTGGGTGCTGGGCAAGTGCAGCGGGATGCGGGGCAGCCACAGGTCCCACCCCAGCAGGGAAAGCTCGTGGTGACTCACTGCCCTCAGTGACCCTGCCCACAGGTCCCTCCATCCTCCTGCTCCCACCAGTGCATCCCAGAGGAGATGGGCCAGCCTCTGCGGGACAGTAGGATCCTGTTCACAGCTGTCCCTGTCCCCAGAGCATTGCCTGTGGCTGAGCTGGTGCTGGTACAGTGAAGGGACACATCCCTAATAGGGTGCTCCTTTGGTCCTACCATATCCTCATCTCCAGCCTGCAATGGGATGGGCATCACATCTTCTGGTGAGGTGTGAATTTCTGCTCTGGGTGGGTTCCCACAGTGGGGGCATTTCCAGGGAATTACTCACATGGAGGGGGTATGTGGGGCTGCCAACACTGCAGGGTGGCTGCAGAAATCCCAAAAGCAAATACAACTAAGCAGGTGTGCAGGGCAGGGAACACCCCCAGCAGTAGGTCTGGGGCTAGAGGAGCTCAGCTCCCATGGGTCGCATCAACCAGTGTTTGCATATGGGGACCCCAAAAGCTGGGATCCAGCAAGCTGGGCTTGGTGCCAGGCTTGGGAGTGTTTGCTATCTGCTTGCATTTTTGGGGGGTTCCCTGCAGCCCTCCTGGGGGCTGGGTAAAGCGAGGGGCAGAGCAGAGGGATCAAAGGGGACGGCTGAAAGAAGCTCCTCGTGAGTTGTGGGTCATTATCTGTTATTAACATCTGTAATCTCCCGGAGAGCAAACTGAGATTTACAGCCTGTTATTAGGCTGTTACTCAACCTGTTGTGCAATAGCCCCATTTAAAAAAAAAAAAAAGAAGAAGAAGAAGAAAAAAAAAAAAAAAGAACGTGATTAAGAGCCCGCTAATAAGGGGGAAATCTCTCCTGTTTCATTCAAAGAGACTCCAAGAGGATTCCAAGAAGGCATGAGCTCTCAGCCCAGGTTCCCAGGCTGGACGCTGGACGCCCCCCTCCCCCCCCAGGCACCCGATGCCTTGCAGGCAGCATTGGACGGGAGCCACGGGCAACAGTGGGCACAGATCAGCCCTACAAGCTCCTGGGGCTCAGAGTCTTCAGAGAGTCACTGCTGCTTCCTTCCAGCTCTGGTTCCAGGTGAGTGGGGTCCCAGCGGCCCCTAGCCACCCCCATGGTCACTATCTGGAAGATGTGGAAACTCTGAGTCACTCACCTTTCTTATCCCAGCGTCTCACCTTTTGTTTCTCAGTGACTCGCACCTGACTCATTTTGACCCCGCGGCTTCCTTCACTCTGGGCTTTCGCTGCTCATGGGCACCCACATCCCCGCTACGGCTTCACCTCACTCTTCTCACCCTGAATTCCAAACACCTGAACCAGGAGGTAACCCTGGGCTCCACCACGTGCTGCCCCGATGCCATGGTGCTGGGGATGCTCTCAGCTCCATGCTTCCTGAGCCCCTCTGCCCCTGGGCTCTTTGCCTCCCCAAGTCATCCTTTGGTAGGACGGGGGCAAGCAGGCAAGCATCACCTGATCATTTTCCCCAAGGTTTCATAGAATCATTAGAGTTGGAGAAGACCACTAACTTCACCTCGTCCAGCCCCAACCCATCACCACCATGCCCACTAACCATGTCCCTCAGTGCCCTCTGGACCCCCAGAACGTGGCTCCAGTCCAGGAGGCAGTCTTCAGCACAGACACATGAGAAAGGGAAGATGCCACAAACTCCTCTGTGTTTTGCAGCCTGAATTTGGCCTCTGCTGCTGATTGCATTGATGGCCTTTAGCAGCCCGGTTTTAATCTGATGACTGAACACCCTGGCTAATTGGATGTCAGCTGCCCCACTGCTGCCTCTGCTACCAGCCCAGGTCCTGCCCCACACTCCTGGGACGTTCCAGGAAAGACGCACCCACCTCTCTGCAGCCTTTTTCTCTCCGTGGAGCATTAAATCCCCTGGCTGTTTCCTCTAGGACCCTGCCCAGAGGGACTCACCAGCTCTGCCCAGGTGCACTTGAAGGGCAGGGCTCCACGGAGCTGCTGCACTCTGCTCCTTGGGGCGTTCTCCATCCCTGGCTGAAGGCACCTTTGCATGCCAATACCGGTGCTCCAGGGCTTCCTGCTGGTCTCTAGGGCTGCCCCGCACCCATGCTGCTGTGTTCTAGAGAGGCTGGAAGATGGGAAGCTGTGTCACCTCCAAATGAACATTCCGGGAGGATCAGGTGGGGTGGTCCCTGGACAGCTTAATGCTCCCAGTAGCGTGAGGTATGTTTGGGACTAAAGGCACCAGGAGAGGGCTGGGAACGGAGCCTGGAGCCTGGTGTGACCACACACATCTCCCATGGGCACCAGGGCAGGGGTATGTCCTGGAGCTGGTGTCCTCCCTCCTCACACTCCACCACCCTACAAGCCCAGAGGCTTTGGTTCGGCCACTGGGGACCACCGACGGAGCTGCCACCACCACCCTGTCCCCCTGAAGTGTGTGGGCAGCCACTTCGTGCCATGCGGTTGCTTAACGCAGCAGAGGAGGGCGAGCTCAACCCATCCCAGCGACCCACGCATGTAATGAGGCCCAGTGCCGCCTCGTCAGCAGGGTGCTCACAGCCCGCTGAGCATGGCTGCATGGCCTGGCGCACGCGGCACTGCAGCCACGCTGCACTGGCAGGCCCGGCCCTGCCTGCCGCTCACGTGGCCCGGTGGCCCAGCTGCATTTTCCACATTCCTCCCACCTCTGAGTCACTGGGATGGCCCTTGCCAAAGACTTCACCTAGCCTTGGCCGTGCCAGCAGCCCTGTGTGGCTCCATGCCTTGGGTTGGGGAGGGATCCTGCTACCCCCCCAGAATAGACCTGTGCCCCACAGCCTTGCATGCCAAGGGCCCTGCGGGGGACAAGGGAGCTCTCTTATCCCTGAGCAGCCTGGGGATGGGGTTTTCACCCTCTGCCACCCTCGCTGCCACTTTCTGCCTTGGCTCACGGCACCTGACTCTTTCGAAGAGCGCAGCGGTGCTGCCAGCAACCTCACCCTGCTGGGAGCCAGCCTGGCCCTGCTCAGGGCCACCCGCATCCCTAATGCATTCCCATAGGGCACGCTGCGGACTCAGCCCCCCGGCACTGGGGCTGGATGAGTGCTTGTGGCCGTGCCCTGGGCTGAGTGGGAGATGAATGGCTGGTGGCCCCAAAGAGGAGGTGCAGAGAGAGGGGATGCCTGGAAGGGGTCACAAAGGAGCTGGAGATGTTCCCAGAGTTCTGCCTCGCTCTGATCACCCAGCACTGCCTTCTACCCTGACCAAGGGCTGGGGGATCTCCCCCAACCCCTCACGGTGCCTGGGATACCTTATTGCCTGTTCCCCCAGCTCTTTCCCACCACTAGTCCCAAATCCGCACTGGGGCCCTGCAAACCTACACAGTCATTGTTGAGGCCTGGCATGGCACTGGGCCTCCCAAGCATGAAAGCAACTCCTACCTGACTGCCCTGGATAGAGCAGGCTGGGGGGAAGAGGTGCACAGGGGACAAGTAGGAGCATGGGGTATCCATGGGGTGTGCATTACAGGGATGCAGCATCCATGCATGTAGTGTGTGCAAACCTGAATAAGGGGCAAGCTGGTGTGTGTGCATGCATGGGGGCATGTGCTGGGATGTGTGGATGTGCAGCATGCTTGGGATGTGCAGGTAAGTGTGGAAGGGACATGTGGAGGTGTGCACACACGTGTGCACAGGGGTGCTCAGTGCAAGGCGCTGTCAGTGCACTCCCGCCTGCTCTGGGTGCGTGCAGGGGCAAATGTCTCTGGTGGCTGCTCTTAGTGCACACTGTGTGCTCTGCAGCAGCTCGCGGGCTCTCGTGCAAGCAGGTGACTTGGGTGCACCCTGAGTCGTTCCTGGTGCCTCTCCCAGAAGCGGTGGCTCCAAGCCGTGACACACGGGCTGTCATTTTTCCGGCAGTTTCCCAGCCTGTTAGGCCAGTCTTGTTGGGTCTTGCTGCGATTTCCCGGATGACTGCTTGGCACCTGCCTCTTCCCCATCCAGACAGGCCAGTTCCTGGGGCAACGCACAGCCTCAGCCCCTGCCCCTCTCCCTGGCTACATGCTGTGCTCCAGCATCCCACCTTAGTGCCTGTGTTGCCTGGCATGATGCCACAGCCGGGGGATGCTGGGCAAGCATCAGGGGAATGGGGCCATGAGCTCAGGCCTGGGGCAAGCAGTGACTCACAGGAGGTGCAGGGAGAAACCCGCTGCTGCTCCAAGGGGTGGTTGGGGCAGCCAGACTGGCTCAGCGAGTCAGGCCCAGGCGGGCAGCACGGGCGCCGTTTGCTCGCCGCTGCAGCTGGAAGACATGCTGGGAGGATCGGTGCTGCTCTGAAATGGGCATCACCTGGTGCTGGAGCACAGGAGAGGAGCCCATCAGGAGGGCAGGGGCTGGCAGCTGGGTTGGGATGGCTGCAGGTGAGCTGCCCTGCATAAGGATGCTCATTCTCTAGACTTTGGGCTGAATTCTTTCCCTGATCAGTGCTGCCCCCCTCTCCCCCTCTGCATCACACAGGAGGTGTCCTCGGTAGCCAAGGTGGCTGCCTTGGGAACATCCCCTCCCAGGCTGCGCCAGGCTGCACCTCAGGGTCTCCTTCCTGAGCAAGTGAGGCCAGATCCTGTCTGTCAGAGGAGAGATAGAGCCCCGCAGTGCCTGGAGCCTGAGCCCAGGTGAGCTCGGCTCTCCATCCTTAACATCATCTCTCCCATCCTTGCCATTCCGTGGGGTTTATGAGCCTCAGCTCCTGCTGGGAAAGCCCTGGGAACTGCATCCCACTGCAGCCATAACCTCTCCCTGCCCAGCCCCCCACAGCCTGCCCGGCGCCTCCTCCTTGCCAGCACCAAGATGGTGAAGACCCAGTTAGGGACCAAGACTTTGGGTCTACTGGTGAGCCTGGATGTGCTGGCAGAGTCAGGATGGGATGGACCCAGGCCAATACAGGGCACAAGGGCCCCAACAAGACTACATCATCCCTACTGTCCCCCACGTTGTCCCACCAGGGCCCTCACTCACCTTGGTGACTGAAACTTGCCTGGAGCCAGCCAGGAAGAGCAGCCCCCTGCCCCAACCTGTCATTTGAGCTCTAATGGGATCCCCTGCTGCTCCCCTTCGGCAGGGCTGAACGAGAGCAGCCGGCTGTGTGATTAGCAGGGCAGGAGTCTGGCTCTGGGCACAAGTAATGACAGACTTGTATCCCTTGAGCTCCTGACCCCAGCAGAGGCAGGTGGCTGAGTAGGCCCCAGGCAAATTGTGGGTACCAAGGGGCAGAACTCCGCATGTCACATAGTTCCCAGCCCCCTGCAGTGCCATGCTAAGGGCTGCTGGAGCCTGGGCTGGGACTGAGGACATCACATCAGCCCTGTCCCCAGCATGCGCATCCATCTTCCTCCACAGGTCCCCGTGTCACCTCGATGTCCTGCCCCACACAAACATTCCCTCACTCCCGTCCACGGTAAATATTGTTGCAGGGCAAACAGTGAATCAGCCCCCTTTGTTCGAGTGCTGCTGGCAGCCCCATCTTGTTCAACTGCTGTTTAATGACCCTCCAGTTGTGTACCCTGCAGCTACTCATTAACCCCGGGCTGCAGATGGTGAGGAAGGCAGCAGTGAGACAGCCAGGAACAGTTTGCCAGTGCCAGGGACCGGCTCTAGGCAAATTCTGGTGAACTTTTACTGGGTGCTGACGTGCCAGCAGTTTTCCTTCACACCTCTGCAAGGTGCAGCCAAGAGTGCCTGGCGTGCCCCATTGCACCCCATGGCATGGCACAGAGGGTGTTGCCCGAGGCTTCATCCCCATCAGAGCACCCCCTGTGGCTCTTGTGGAGGGATGCTCAGGCAGCAGGTTTGGAGAAGGGCTGCACTAGGATCTGGGTGGCGGAGAGCTGTGGCAGGTTGGCCACCATGGTAGTGGCACAAGCCCCCAGGATGGGCTGCGTCAGGGGGTCACTGGGGCCAGGCAGCGCCCTGGACCAGACACAGCAAGTGCCAGGGTGCCAGCATCACAGCAAGCAGCACGGGGCTCAGGGCCATCCCTGCTCCCTGTTGTTGTACATCCAGAGTCAACGTCTCCTGACCTTCCCCTTGAGGACCCAGTGGGATAAGGGCAGGGCCATGGCAAGGGACAGGACCCCATCCTTCTGTCCCCATCAGGCTCAACAGGACCTGGGCATGCTGCTGGCAGAGGGGACAGCCTGGAGAGGACCGTAGTGACGGCACGGGATGCCCGGCACGCTGAATGGAGCAAGGCTGCCAGGAAGGCCCTGATAAACATCTTGCCTTTGTGTTTATTTACAGCCGAGGATATTTATACCGCAGAGTCCTTTAAATTTAGCTGGGGACACACCCAGCACCATCCAGAGCTGGCGGCTGGGCTCCTGGCACAGCCCGTGTCAGCCTGGGCAGTGGGCACGCACCAGCCGTGTCCTGGGACTGGCACACACCATAGGGTGCAAGGCATGGATGTGGGGACAGTGGCACTTCTCGGGAGGGCAGGATGTGGCCAGCACCCCGTATGGACAGGGCAGCCCATGCAGCCGGGACAGGGGGGCCACCAGAGGAGGGGGCTTCAGATCTGCATCTACCTTGACCCCAGATTACCCCGAGATAAGCTTTGCGTCCCTTTCAGCTGCTCGTCCTGGGGGCGACGCTTAGCGAGGACCGACCTGTGCCGAATCGAGCCGAGCTGTGCCGAGCTGTGCCGAGCCGAGCCAAGCCGCCAGGAGCATCCCCGCCCGGTGTCTGTCCCCCTCTGCTGGTCACAGCACCGGCTGCAGCCCCGGCTTCACGGCCCTGCCACCGCCACAGCGTCCCCCTGGACGTCCCCGGTGTCTCCGCCAGGCGAACTTGTCCTCCACAAAGGGACCCCGTAGCTTTAGAGAGACAATGTCTGGTTGCCAGGAGGCAATCCCATAATCCCTGCCTCCTTCACCAACACCCCCCCAAAACTGCCACTTTCTCAGCTGAGGACTGGACCAGCCTAAAGGGCTCTGCGTGCCCACCCCGCAGGGACCATGCACCTAGGGGTGCTCCCACAGCCTGGGCCATCCCTACCAGCCCGGCTGTCCCCTCTGTCCCTCTCTTGCCTACCGCTGCCAAGTCACATCAGGAGCTGCGAAGCGGATCGGCAGGGCCGGCTGGGGGGGCACAGGGAGCAGAGCCTGGCCGTGCCCCGCAGGATGCTTGTCCTTGGGCACAAGGCAGAGGCACTTGTTTTCAAGTTGAGGACACCCAGCAGCACGGAGCGGGGACATTTGGATGTTATCCGCTGTGACCGGCCCTGAAGAGAGAAGAGAAGCCGGCTCGGCCGCTTGTCCACCGGGTGCAGTGAGCAGAAGCTGTCCGCAGAGGGAGCTCGGCTGCTGCGCTGCCCTCCGGCACTGGAGGGGGAACCGGGCACCCGGCCTCACTCCGTGGGGGATCACGGACCCCACTCCTCCTGTGGGATCAAGCTGGCAGAGACGTGACCGCGCACACCCCCGCTGCAGCCCCACGGCCCCTCTGGGCCTGTGCTTTTGGTCATTTCAGCTGTGACAGAATTTACTTTGAAGAAATAAATAACGACTCTGCTCATCATTTATACCACCAAAGGGAAGAACGCTCGTGTGGAACTGCTCGGAGAGAGGCACACACGTGGAGGCAGTGAGAGGAAGCTCAAGGCATACTCTCATTCCCATAACGTGGCCCAGCCTATCCCACAGCCAGGGGAAACCTGCAGCACGGGTCTGAGCCTGCCCAGGGCAACTGGTACACAGGTCACTGACTCCTCCTGGAATGAAGATCTCCTGGGCAGGACCATGCCAGCACCCCTGTGGAGCAGGGTGTCAGAACCACTGTAAGTTAAGCTACTTCCCAGCCCCCCTTTAGTGTGGCTGCATCACCCCTGCTCAGTGCCACGCTCCAGCCCCAGGCACTGTCGGCCGAATTCCCCGCAAGGAATTTCAGCACAGGTCAGAGGCATGACACGGCAGAGAGGGGTTTGTGAATGTCTGCGCTGTGCGCGTGTCCCATGGGGAAGTGAAAGCCCTGTGTCATTCAGGACGGAGAACCAAGGGAGGAGCGTTCCTCCTCACTGCCTCGAGGATGCAGAGGAGATGGGCATCGCCAGGGCTCGCACCACTAAATATCCTCCACGGCTGCATCTTTGTCAGGCACCCACGTGCCCTCCTGGACAGAGCACCCATGGGTGCACTGGGGCAGGGCATTGCTTGGTGCTCAGTCCTGAGGGCAATGCTCATCCATCCCACCCTGGGGTGCCCCATGGCCAGTGGCGGTGTGCTGGCCTGAGCACAGCAGCGGGGCGGCAGCCATCTCCAGCTGCTCCAGGTCCGCAGGGCGCTGTCATGGGAGAGCTGCCAGCGGCCACGTAGCGGGGGGAGAAGGGATGGCTATTTTGGGCAGCCCGAGGCGCCCCAGCTGTCGTGCTTGCTGCAGCACAGAGACCAGGCTGCAGCAGAGACAGGGCTGCTGTGCTGGGTAGTGGGGGTCCCCAGCACCCTGCACCCAGCAAACAGCCACGTCCCAGGGATAAGGCAGCTTGCTGCGGCCGGTGTGGGTGATGCTCAGTTTTGCCTCTCCCAGCTGGGCAGAAGGAGGAACAAGGGCTGTGGGACAAACTTCAGCTCCCAGCAACGCAGCCCTCGTCTGTATTTGGGGCAGTCCCGCAGGGTGCACATGTTCGTGGGGTGAAACACAAGCCGGGTGCTGCGTGCTGCCAAGGTGGGGAGGGCAGCAGAGGGTAGCACAGTGAGACAGCTCCTTCCCTCGTCACCATCTAACCCAGGGTGACACAGAGGGTTGCTCAAACACCTCCCTGCTTTTTGGATCAGGCTGGACATTCTGCGAGGGTTTTTTCCATGCCACTAGCAGACACTGAGTGGAAAGTCCCCAGGAGCCGTGGCTGCGCTGCTGGGGACACCAGCGGCGTCAGGGTGCCCGTGGTGCTTCCTCCCAGCCCCGCGGCACTCGCCTGCCCTGGCACTTGCCCAGACCGCAGCACTTGGCTGAATCTTGCAGCCCGGGGGGTGAGCTGCTGGCACAGCCCGGGGCAGGGTAAGGCAGGGCAGGGGAGCGGAGTGCAGGGTAACACAGTGAGGACACGGGGCTGAGGTGTGAGGGGTGGCAGCTCAGGGTGGTGGCATTGTCCCCACATGCCAGCTCCTTGAGGAGAGTGTTCCCACGAAGTGGCTGATTAGGGATGGTTTTGGGTGCTCTCCAGCAGCTCCAATCCCATCGCTGGAGCCATGGGACCATGCTGTCACGAACCAGTGCCGCTTTTCCATGTGCTGGGCAGGATGAGGAGGACATGCAGGGCAGAAAGAAAAGATGAGAAGAAAGAAATGAGGAGGATCTTCCCTGGGGTTTCCCCTGCCCCTATGGCTGGTTCCTTCCCAATGACACTGACAGGGCTGTGCCATCATCAGAGAGGATGCATTCAGTTGCAGAGCCCACTGTCAGCTGCTGCTTCAGCCTTGTACAGGGTCTGCACACCCTGAGGGCTGGGAGGTCTCCCATCCCAGTGGCAGAGCACATTCCCTGGCTGCCCACTCCCTCTTCAGGGTCCAGCAGGGAGCTGGAGGACCAGGATGACAGCGTGTGGTTGCCAGCCCGCAGCTTGGGCAGCTGGGAGCCGCTTCCAAAGGTTGGCTGAAAAGAAATGGGGTTGGGTTTGGTGATGGACCATCATGGCAGTGCTGGGGGAGTGTGCTGGGATGTGGCCCCAGCGATGCGCAGCCCATCTCTGTGCTGAGGACACAGGGGCTGCGCTCAGTCCCACTGCACGTGTGGCAACCCCTAACCCAAGCAGAAGCTCCTGGACACCCCATGGCTCCGGGCACCTGGGGATCTCTGCAGCCCTGTGCTGCAGGGTTGGTGTGATGGAAATCTCCAGCAGCCACTGTCCTCTCAGCCAGCCCAGCCTGCTGCCAGGTGCCAGGAGCTGGTACTTCCTCCCCACCTTTCACCCCTCTGGATCTCTGCCCGCATTCACCCACAGTTCCCCAGGAAACAGCACCCATGGAGATGGGTGAGAGGAAAGAGGGTGCTGTGGAGCCACTCCCACCACTCCATGGGGACTGTGAGGACACTGTGATACCGGTCAGACCAGAGGATGGATGGCAAAGGTGGGAGGGGGTTGGGGGCCTGGAGAAAGTGGGGTTTGGGGGACAATTCCTGCCTGCTGGAGAGCAGTGAGCAAAGGGGATGTGAGCAGAGGCCAGGGCTTGCACCCATCCTGCACGCCACGGGGCAGGGGTGGGAACCGTAGCCTGGTTCTGCCTTAGACAGGATGACAGGCACAGGATGCTGCATTTGGGACATGGGATGCCAGATGTGGGATGCAGCACGTGAGACGTGGTACGCCAGATGTGAGATGCTGCATTTGAAGCATCCAGGAGTGAGGGTGCCAGCAGGCTCCACAGTGTCTGGTGCGAAGCAGCCATGCGCAGGTGCTGTGAGGGTGTGGGAGGACCTGAGCACCCGCTGGTTTCACTGCTGCCTTCCCCTTCCTGCTATGGGTGCTGTGAGTCCGTCTCCGCTGCGCTTGCAAAACGAAAGCACTGACGAGGTGATGCGCTGTCTCCCATCCTTGCAGCCCCCAGCAGAGTGTGGGCGCAGGGTGCTGGTAGCCACCAGACACCCTGGAACCCCCTCTCATTGCTGCCCACACCTCACTGCTGCCCTGCCTCTTCCCCATCCCATGCTGGGGATTTCCTTAGGCAGGAAGCAACCGGCAGGGATAGCACAGATCTGTGCAGGGCCAGGTAAGGGATGCTCCCCAGCAGGGACATGGGGACGTGGGGATGTGGGGCTGTGGGGATATGGGGCTGTGGGGGTGGTGCGGCTGTGGTTTGAGACAATGGCTGTGGGCTTTCACAGGGGGATTCCATGGGGCCCCACAAGCTGAGTCGGATCCAGGGCACAGGGCAGGGTGCTGGGATGCAGACACCCGTCCCAGCATGAGTGGAGCTGTCGGGGAGGGGAGGGAAGGGAAGGGGAGGCCTCTGCGAGGGGCCGGGCAAGGGACGGCCCCAGGCGCACCCGTCATGCCTTACTGGAAACATCTGGCGAGCCTGGGCTGCGGGGGCGAGCGCTGGCTGCACACACATGTGCACACATGCACATGGGCCGAGGTTTGTCAGTAGGTACACGCGTGCACACTCATGTGCCTCTGCACACATGCACACACTCATGTGTATATTCACACATACAGGCACAGAGGTTTGCCTATGTGTGCAAAAGCACACTTATGCGTGTACGCATATGGATGCAGGCATGTACACGCATGCACACATAAGTACGCGTATACGGATGTGCACACACATCCGTATACACAACATCCGTGCACACAATTGCTGCAGCACGCACATGCATGGACACTCACAAAGGAGACACATGTACACATGTATGTGCACACATGCACATGTCTGTACCGTGGTCACGTTGCTTGCACACATCCCTGCCAGCTCCCACGGCCATTCCCAGATGCCATCGTGGTGCCATGCCCTGGCAGCGTGGGATCTGTGCGTGTGCACACCGTGTGCAGCATTCCCGGCGTGTCGTGCTGTGCTGTGCCGCTGGGTGTGAACATGTGCGTGCGTGTGCATGCCCCATCTGAGGCTGCCTGTGCCTGTATGGCCCACACATGCCCACGTTTGCATGTGTGAGCCTGTGTGGGGCCCACGAGCCTGTGGGCTGTATGTGCAAGCGTGTGCATGAGCGCGCATGCTTCTACATGTATGTGCATTGTTGTGCATGGGTGTGCACGCGTATTTATGCGTGCCCGGTGCCCCCGCTGCCCCCGGTGCCGGTACCGGAGCAAACCGCTGGGGAGCGCGGAGGCGCCGGGAGGCGGAGCGCGACGGCGGGGGCGAGAGGCGGTGCCAGCCCCCACCGACGTCCAAACTTTCATTAACTCGGCAGCACCGGCGGTGACACCGGGCACTGGGCCTGGCGTTCACCGGTATCGGTACCGGCGGCGGAGCGGGCGCGGCGCGGCGGCGCTTCCGTGGGCCCACCCGGTGCGGCGGGAGGGGCCGGGCGGCGGAATGGGCACGGTAAGGGAGCGCACCTCCGGCATCGGTTGCTCGGTTCGGCCCGGAGGCAGCGGGAGAACCGCGGTGGGAGCGCGGGATTGCGGCAGCGCGGGGCTCCGGGGGCGGTGGGGCTGGGGGCAGCGGTCGGGCTGGGGGAGGCGGTGGGGCCGAGCGGGGTGGGAGCGCCGTGATCGGTACCGGGAGCGGCTCCGGCGTCGGGATAGCGGCAGCGGGATGCGGGGCGGTCCCGCATCTGTTGCTCTCCCGGAGCGGGGGGCAGCGCGGGGCCGCCCGGCGCGGTGGCCGGGGACCGGAGGGGGGGCGGCGGGGAGCGGGTCGGCCCGGCCCGGTGGTGGGGCGGGGGGGCTGGCGGTAATTTTCCACGGGCATGTGCCGGGGCGGGGCGGCGGAACGGCGGAGCAGCCACCACGTGGCGGCTGATGTAACCGGGGCCCCCCCCGCCGTCGCCGTGCCGCACCGGGCGCATCGCATCGCGGCCGGGGCTCAAGGCGGGGTATGGGGCGAGCCGGCCTCTGTCCTCCGCCGCTGGGTCCCGGCAGCGGTGGGGATGCTGCCGGCGGAAAGGGCTTCGCAGGTGGCATCGGCCGTGCCGGGTCCCCCGGGTGCCACATCCCGTGGGAGAGTGACCCGGGTTCTGCGGTGACACGATGTGACCCCGCGTGACACCGTCCCGTCTCGGGATGTGGGCGCTCCGGGCTGTCACAGCATCCTGGGTCACCCTGTGCCCAGAGGATGCTGCACATTGGCATCCCTGAGACCTGCATCCCTGCCGGCCCTATGCCTGGCTAGCGGGGTGCTCGGCAGCGAACTGCAGCATCTGCACAGACGCGCAGCTCGGCCTTATCGGGTCCTGGCAGACCCCTGGGGGAGTGGCAGCCCCTCCCGTGCGCGCTTCCCCTGCTGGTGAAGGGCAGGTGACGGGTTCCCGGGGTGCATTCAGGGCTACAGGGTGGGCAGGCTTTGGCTTGCGGTGATAGGTGCGTGGTGGGGAGGAGATCTATCCACTGGCCCCCCGCTTCTGACAGATTCCCATGGCAAACAGGGAACAGGGCTTGCCCTCCCCTCACGGTGACAGTATTTTGTTCCCCCCGGGAAATGCTGTCCCCCTGGGAGGGGTTTGGCAGTGGTATCTGTGAGCTGCAGCCTGCCTGTGCCTGAGGGGCAGCAGCCGGGGCTGGGGGCTTGCCCTGTGTCCCCCGGCCTCCTGCCCTTTTATCTCTGCCACCCACGCTCCCTCCCAATGGCTTCAGGGCCTCATGCCCCTCTGCTGATTGCCGCAGACCCACAGTGGCGTGGGGCGCTCGGCCCCCATCGGGGACCCCTATGCTGGGGATCCTTTCCCAGCCAGCAAGGGCAGGGGTGCTAATGTGAGATCTGCACAAATCGGTGCTGTCGCATGGAGAAGTGACCTGGGGTGGTCTGACCGAGGTGCCCCTCAGCCTCAGCTCCCCAAGAATGGGGCAGAAGCAATGTCTGTGGGGCCACAGCCTCCTCTCACGCCTGCTACAGCAGCACCTGGTCCCGGCAGAGCCTGCAGCTCAGCCCCCCTGTGCCGCACGTGCCCGCGACGCACCGGGGCAGAAGGCAATCGGTTCCCATCTGTGTCCTCCGCGGCAGCTGAGCCCCGTGCTGGCCCCACTCAGCGCCCAGTCCCGGCACTGCCGCCCGCTGCAGCCACTTCGGCTCCGGCTCTTGCTGGGGGACGGCGTGCGGGGCCCCCAACGCCCACCCGGCTGCCAGCTGCCCACAAGGTCGTCTGTCCCAGCGGGTAAATCTTTAAACCGCTTCTTGGGAAAGACCTGGGAGCTCCGATCGTGGCGGTGCTGGGGGGTTTGGGGAGGCTGGAGGGGTGGGAGCGAGGAGGGACCCCAGCCCCGCTCCTGACTACCCTGCAGCCAGGTATGGGGCAGCCTTTGATGGCACATAGCTTCCCGGATGGAGGGGGGGCCGGGGGGGGGGGGGAAGTGCCCACCCCACCAGTCACGTCCCTCTTGCTTTCTCTCCCCTCCTCTACCCAGCTTGCTCTGACAGCGGATTGAAGCGTGCGGGTGCCAGCGTGACGGAGAGACGGGGACCCCACAGCGGGCAGCTGGCGTTGTGCTCCAGCCTCCAGGGATGGCCGAGAAGTGCAGCGAGGGGCTGCTGGTGAGTGCTGCGCCGCGGGGACCGGGAGCCCCTACAATGGACCCAGAGCGAGGGAGCGGGACACCCGGGCTCCTATGGGGTTTGGTGCCAGGGGTGCTCCTTAAAGCAGCTGCTGGGGGTCGATCGCTTGCTGCCCGCGAGGCTCCGGGTGTGGTGTTCTGCTGTGCCTGGAGATGCTATCGCCCAGCTCAGGCATTCTGCTGCTTTATCGGCTGCCCCAGCTCTCCGCATGAAGGCGGGAAAGCCGTGCATGGTCTGAGCCCAGCAAAAGGCACCGACAGCGCATTGTGCCAGGCACATGGTCCTACAGTGTCAGGGAGTGGGACTGTCACCCTGTGCGTCCTCCCTGCTGGTCTCCCTGCCTGGCAGTGCGCACGGTGGGATAGGATGCAGGCAGAGCTAGGTCTGGCCGGGCATCGACCCTCCATCCTCAGCCCTGTGCATACAGCTCCGGTGTGCGGGTGCAGGTGTGTGCAGTGCAGTGGCCCCGTACCTATCACTGCTGTCCCTGGCTGGTCATGAGGACAGGGAACTGGCGCTCTGCTGCCCCGAGCATCCTGCATCTGGCAGGTGTGTGCACGCTGGGCTGGGCTTCTGCCCTTTCCCCAGTAGATGAGAACTGAGCTGCGGTGCCAGCATGATCGCAGAGCCCTCCCCTTCCCAGGGGGCTTCCCGAAATAGCTGCACGCTCCAGCCAGAGGGCCCACAGCCAGCACTTCCCTGGGAAGCCGGGAGCCAGGGGAGCGGCGTGCTCCAGCAGACACTTCAAGCGCGTGCGTGTGTGTGGCTCCACGCTGCCTGTCCCAGTGTGGCCTCGCAGCAGGACCCCTGCTCCCCTCCCACTGTGACAAAGCTAGGAATAGGGAGGTGCTGGGGACATCACCAAGCTTAGTCAGGGCTCTGCTGTTCCCTACTGAGCTGCATCGGTGTCCCTGCGCGTGGGTGACATTTGCTGTGAGCCCCATGCATCTGTGCCACCACTGCATCCCTTGCCCTTGCTGGAGCAGCCCCAGCGACGCAGAGGGGTGAGCTTGGCACCAAGAGCACCCACCTGCTCCCGGTCAATCTCTGACTCACTGCTGGAAAGTCCTTGCCCAGCTCACCTCGGGGCCAGGGCATGCTGGGGACAGAGGGGTGACCACAGGGCATGGCACACGCTGTGCTGGCAGCCTCGTTCTGTGGACGCTATTCCCCTATTTGTGGGGCAAGGGGCACCCCTAGCTGGGCAGATGCAGAGTGCAGCGGCACTGGGAAGATAGCAAGGAGTGCGGGAGCATCCCTGCTGCCGGAGCATCCCGGTGCTGGACCAGCTGTGAGCGCCCTGGGGTGAGGTGCTGCAGGACAGGACCTTGGCTGCGGAGCTTTCTGGGTCATTGGGGAAGGGTGCTAATCTCCTTGGCCTGCCTCCAGCACTGTGCAAACAGCCTGGCAAAGCGCTGCCCCGGCCCTGCCCTCTAATCCCTGCCAGCAGGTGCAGCTCTCGTGACTGGACAGGGTCCCATGGCACAGTCCTGCTGTTGTCCCCAGGCCGTGCACAGCCTCCAGGGCTGGGGGGCGGTGTGATGGGGCTCAGGGTGCCCACCCTGGGGAGGGACAGTTTGACAGAGGTGGCTGAAGCTCTCCATGCCCCGGCTGTGGGATGTGTGGCTGTGCCTCAGTTTCCCCACCTGTGGGCTGGGGTCTGCACCCACCCGGCAGGCCCAGTATGGAGGGGATGCCATGCCATTGGGTGGTGGGTGCCCAACGGGCAATAGGATGCATTGCAGCTCTGGCAGCTGGTTCAGTCCCTGTGTGGCCGAACAGGGGGGTGACAGCCTCTCCCCGGCTGTCCTTTAAGGACATTTTGTTTTGTTCTTGCTGGAGCACTTTGTTTGGGCTCCAGCCGTGCCAGTGGCTCCTGACTCACAGTGCGGCTTTGCTGGCATGGCCAGGCAGCACTGGGGCTGGGGGTGGGGGCACACGGCTCAGGTGGGCTCTTGCCATCTCCCGTCCCACATTTGGGGGGCACGGCTGACATTATGCTCCTTGGGGTTATGGATCTGGAGGGGCCCTGCCCATCGCAGACACCCCCAGCAGCGCGGTGCCGCCAGTCCTAAGCAGGGAGGCCAGCAGCGTGTGGAGCCGCGGAAGTGGCTCTTGGCTGCGGGAGCCCTTCCCGGAATAACAAGGGGCAGTGGTGGGGGGGCTGGCGGGGGATTTTTCTGCCTGAGCGCCCCAGGAGAATCGTGTCCGTGCCATGAGAATGGGGCCGGAGGAAGGCAGCTCCAAAGCAGAGTGCCCGGCTAAGGGATGGTGGCACCTGGTTGATCCCCAGGCGCTGCCCTGCCCTGGGTGCCCGGCTTGAGGCCAGGGTGACCAGGAGCTATGGGCTCAGGAGGACCCTGATGCTCCCATCAGCTGGCGCAGCGTGTGGCACCACTGCCACAGGGCTGCAGGTCCCACCAGGTGTCTGCTCTTGCCAAGCCATGCCTGTGGCTCAGCATGGGGACATGTTGGTGACAACCAAGTGAGGGATGCTGCGTGGGGTGAGGAGGACACTGTGCCCAGAGAAGGACATGTGGTGATGGCACACAGGTGGCCTGCACGTGGCATTGCAGCAGACCCAGGGTTGCTTCTGTGGGCACCTTGCAGGCGGTGCCCAGCTGCACGTGGAGGGCTTGGCAGAGTCGCTCTGTCCCTGCCACCAGAGCTGGCACCAACGGGTGTCCCATAGAGCACAGCTGGGTGTTGGTACCCCGTGGCCTGGGAGCATCCCAAGCAGGATGGGGATGGGGATAGGGATAAGCACGGGGCATGGTGTGGGGAGCCAAGCGCCCGCCCTGCACACGTGTGCCCTTCACGTGTGCGCC
Source organism: Numida meleagris (assembly GCF_002078875.1). Taxonomy (NCBI): domain Eukaryota; kingdom Metazoa; phylum Chordata; class Aves; order Galliformes; family Numididae; genus Numida; species Numida meleagris. Next base: position 20,338,647 of record NC_034415.1, on the reverse strand, counting down.
TGCAGCTGCCGCTGCCCGGACCCCAGATGGTCTCCTGAAAGCGCCTGCCCATCCGCCCGCCTTCAGCACACCATCACGCCTTGCTGCTGCCTTGGCTGTGCTCCCCAACCGGGGCGCTGGGCTGTGAGCAGCTGGGGCACCCCAGGCATCGCCGTGGGGCTCCCCATGGGACGCGGCACCCTGCTGAGGGTCCCGGCCCACCCCGGGCAGTGTGGGGCTGAGGGTTGAGCAGTGGGGCTGTGGGGTGCCTGGGTGGTAGGGGGGCTCGTGGTGCAGCCCTCTTGCCAGGCAGATGGTCCCCCCCTGGGGCAGTGACCTTGTGACGACGGCTGCAGAGACCCCATGATGTCAGATGACGTCTGGATGAGGTGGCATGGGACCAGGCTGGGGCTGTGCCACCGGGCAGGCTTGTCCCAGTGCCCCGTCCCCATGTTGGGCTGTGCCAGGTCTCAGCCATGCCCACACACATGGGTTCGGGGTGCGAGGCTGAATGGCATCCCCGTGATGAGAATGGGGCAGGAACATCTGTGTGGGGCTGGGGGCGTGGGAACAAGCCAGCACATGAAGGACAGCAAAGGGACGGGGCCAGTGCTGCGGTGTGGGAAGGAGCCAGGGGCTGCGTTGGCAGGATGAATCCCGCAGGGAGGGCAGCTCTGCCTGCTGGAGCGTGCCTGCTGCAAACAGCTGGACCCCACTAATGAGGCCTCATTAAGAAGGATGTGAGCTGCACACTGTGCCTCCCCTTCCTGCCCCCCTGGCTGGCGGGGGCACGGCTCATGGGCAAAGGGGCTGAGCGGGATGCGATGCCAAGTGCTGGAGGCAGCGGGCAGGGGAACGCAGGCAAGCAGCTGCTGCTGTGCAGGAGCCAGAGGTGCTGATGAAGATGGGGTTGCGTGGAGCCAGCCTGCCTGGACCCCCAGGTGACAGCCAAGGGCAGGTGGGGACCCCCCGGCCCTTCCAGCAGGTCAGTAGGGAGGTGAGAGCAGGGGTCGGGTGCCTGGGGTAATTATAGGGTGCCCCTCTTCCCATGGCATCCAGGAGTCCCAGCTGGCGGGTGAGGGCACCAAGAACATCTCTTTCCCATTGGCTCCACTCCTCTGCTCCTGGGACCCTTCTCCAAGTCACCCCATCCCTGGAGACCCCTCCCCAGGCTGGGGCTGCCCTGCTCGTCCCGGGGGAAACCTTAGGAATGCTGCTATGGCTGCTACAAGTGAATAAAGAGCTATGTGTACCTTCTGCCGGCCCCAGCCCCACACAGCCTGGCAGCGATGCCACGCCACTGACATCAGGGGGGTGACAGACACCCTGCTTGGCACTGAAGCAGCCTTGGCACCCAGTGAGGGCGCTTACTTAGACAAGAGCTGCCCCCTCTCCCCACCCTGATCCAGGTGGGGTTGATAAGGCTGATGCCTCATGGGTGCTTCTGATGGGTTGGCATACCCCCATAGAGATGATTTAATAAACTGGGGGAAACCACACTGCAGACATAGCAGAGTCCCCAGGTGCTCTGCTTCCACTCACTGCCCCACGGGGACATCCCCTCCGCACGTGACCCCCACTGCCGGAAGGACCCCCCCATAGCCATCGGCTTCCCAGCCATAAATCAAGGGGAAGAGATGGCCCCTTTGGGATGTGGGGGGCATCCGGGCACCCCGGCCAAGCTGCCATTGTGCGCGGCAGCACTGCTTAGCATGAAAAAGGCTGCAGTGCCAAGCACTGTGATGGATGATGCCCGCGCTGCGGGACCCAGGAATGCTTTTGCCATGTGTCCCCAGGAAGAAGGGTGCCCTGTGCACCCCAAATGCTTGGGGTCCCCTCTGTGCATGCACTTGCGTGGGAAATTTGGGGAATGGGAGTAGAATCCTGCATCTTTGCCCCACGTTGGGTCCCGACCCTACAGCCTGAAGTAGGGAGGGGGCTCATCTCCCAGGTGCTTGGGTCCCCCCTTTATGCCATGAAGCTGGGCAGTTAATGAGTGTAAAGGACGGGGCGACCTTGCCCAGGCTGGGGCGGGCTTGTAGTGGGCTGATGGGTGAGCATGCATGCGTGTGCACACGTGTGCATGCATGGGAACACGTGTGGCTGTCGTCTTATTGGGGACACGCGTGCTCAAGCCCTGTGCTGCAGGGTGGGGTGCCAGAGGACCATTGTTCTCAGTGCACTCGTGCCAGGTGCCTTAACATTGGGGTACCCCATGGCGGCAGTGGGTGAGGGTCAACCAAGCAGAAGGAGTAGAGAGGACAGACCTCCTGGCTTTGGGACAGGGCTGACGTCCTCTTTGAGCACTTGGCTGTACTGGGGTCACTCAGTATCCCCCCAAAACCTGTACCCATTGAAGCTGGAGTGCTGCCCCCCTCTGCCAGCTGTGCTGCTCATTAAGCTGAGCGAGGCTTGTTAGTGCAGGCATCTTGGCGGCGTTCTCCAAGCTTCCCAGTGGGATCAACCTGCTCGAGTACACCCTAGCGTGGGGACAGTGCCACTCTACACCTGGGGACCCCAGGACCGCAGTACCCCCACCCTGGGGCAGCCCAGGTCCCCTCACCCAGTGCCAATGGGGGATGTGGGACATCAGAGGGGTACCATGGGCATGGGCGCTCCGGTGTCCTGGCTGGACGCAGCCAGCTTATCACCCCTATAGCCCGACCCCAAATCACCCCCACGGCCCTCCTGCACATCCCGCTGCCTGGGCAGCCCCCCCGCCACCCCCGGCGCGTGCAGGCCCCGCTCGCAGCAGATGGCTTTGTTTGGCAGCGCGGTGCCGGAGTCGCCGGGCATCACGTCCCGCCTGCGCCGGCCCTAATCGAATGACACGGTTTGGTGCACCGCGCCTGCTGCCCGCGCCCCGCCGGCATGAGCAGATCCGAAGCGACGGCTCCATTTGTGGCCCCGCTTGGAGATGGCAGGGGGCACTGGGGGGGAGGTCTGCAGAGCCCAGGACCCTGCGCTGCTCCCATCCCGTGCACCCCCTGTCCAGCTCTAGGTGGGGTGGGAAAATTTGGGGGCGCATAGCTGTCCCCTGAAGTATCGCCTGCCCCCAGCCCAGGATGTTGGTGTGAGCCCAGGGCCACGGGTGCCATCTCCACCGGGTGTGAGGGGCACTCATTTCCTTTGTTGTTCCCTTTGTTGTCATCATCCCCGGTGTGAGCAGGCATTGTCACAGCCTGCACAAAGCTCCCATTCTTGCACCCCATCGTTGTCCCCCCCAGCACCCTATGGTAAGGGACGCTGGTCGAGGGGCTGTCCATCCTGCACGGAATGCTGAGTGCTGCAGAACACCTTTCCTGGGGTGGGGGGAGCCCCCGTGTGTTGCCATCACCGCACCCCGCTCCTGTCCTGGGGCACCCGCCTCGTGGCACAGCCCAGGGGGTCCGCTGGTCCCCCCCAGCCGTGGGCAGTGGCCACCCAGCGGGGCCCCTCTTGTCAGGCGCAAGGGGTGGGGGAACTGGAACAGAGGTCCCTTTGTGCTCAGGCGCCCGAGCCTGCTTTGTATGACTTGCAGGCTCTTCCTTCCCTGCAGCCGGGCTCCAGGGAGAGCTATTCATGGAGGCTGGCATGGGGCAGGGGGGCTGCCTCCCCCCCCGCTCCTTGGCACCGTGCGTGCATGATGGGGGGGTGCCGGCACGGGGCAGCCCACGTTGGGGAGGGATGGGGCAGGATGCAGGGGACCACTCAGCCCCGCTCGGCGGCCGTCACCCCTCCAATGGGGCCAATAAGGGTGCCCGCCCCAGCTGAGGCTCCCCATGGCATCTCTCCGCAGAACGGCGCCGTGCCCGGGGAGCGCAGTAAGCAGGACAAGAGCGTCAAACGTGGCAACTGGGGCAACCAGATCGAGTTCGTGCTGACCAGCGTGGGCTACGCCGTGGGGCTGGGCAACGTCTGGCGCTTCCCGTACCTCTGCTACCGCAATGGGGGAGGTGGGTGTTACGGGGGGATGGAGTTTGGAGGGCCCAAAAGGGCTGGGGGTGCTGAGCTGTGCTGGGGGGTGCAGGGTGCTGCCCGCTCACGCTGCGGTTCGTGCCTGCCAGGTGCCTTCATGTTCCCCTACTTCATCATGCTGGTGTTCTGCGGCATCCCTCTCTTCTTCATGGAGCTCTCCTTCGGGCAATTCGCCAGCCAGGGCTGCCTCGGCGTCTGGAGGGTCAGCCCCATGTTCAAAGGTAAGGGGCTGCCCATCCCCACCAGCGTGTGCCCTGCACACGGCTCTGGCACACTGTGCAGCCCCACACAGGCAACTGGAGCTTTCACAGCCCTTTGTGCCTTGCACGACACTGCCTGTGCACACACACACACACACACACTGCTCATGTCACACAGGTTCCCTGTGCAATCCCCAGGACGTGCTGCACCCCCTGCACACACAGCCTGCCTGGCACCCCCTGCACACCTTGCACACGAGGAACGCCCCTGCCCAGCACCAGCATCCACTGCAGCATTACACACACATCCCTGCACACGCCACACGTGGCTGCCACGTGCCATCCCCATAGAGGCACTTGGGCCACCGTGTTGTGCTCAACTCATGGTGCATTTCCCTGTGGTAGCATGGCACTGTCACCAGGTTCCTGCAGCCCCGGAGTCACCATGGCTGTGCCAGCCCTCAGCACTGCAGACCCCAAGGGTTTGCCTGCAGCCTTGCGAGCGCTACACCCCATATGCCCTAAGGAAGACCCCGCGTCCTGCGTGTTCCTCACCCTATTGCCACCCGCCCCTAGCCGTGACCGCCCGTGCTGCCTGCGCCGTGCCGTGCCGCTCACCCCTCCCCGGTGCTGTTCCCAGGCGTGGGCTACGGGATGATGGTGGTGTCCACGTACATCGGGATCTACTACAACGTGGTGATCTGTATTGCCTTCTACTACTTCTTTGTGTCCATGACGCGTGTGCTGCCCTGGACGTACTGCAGCAACGCCTGGAACACGCCCGACTGCGTGGGGGTGCTGGACGGGAACCTCTCCAGCCACGCTGCCGTCAACCTCACCCGCCTCCTCAACGCCACCCAGAAGCGCACCAGTCCCAGCAAGGAGTACTGGAGGTACTGGGGGGACAGTGGCTGGGGGCAGTGGTGGTGGAGCCCCGCTGACCCTGCTGTCCCCATTGCAGGAGGTACGTGCTCAGCCTCTCGGATGACATCGGGAACCTGGGCGAGGTGCGGCTGCCCCTGCTGGGCTGCCTCGGCGTCTCCTGGGTCGTCGTCTTCCTCTGCCTCATCAAGGGCGTCAAGTCCTCGGGGAAGGTACCGCCTGCTCCCTCTCTAGGCCACGCCCCCTCCAGGCATGACCACGCCCCCATGTGGACATGGCCACGCCCCCTTTGGTTGTAGCCCTTCCCCTATCGAGAATGCATCTCCCATTGTAGACATCGCCATGCCCCTTCTGGGCACAGCTCTTCCCCTGTGGCCATGGGCAATCCTCCACTGGCCCCTAGCCCCACCACCCCATGGCCCATAGCCCCATCCCTTGGTCCATGTCCCCACCCACTGAGGTCCCTCCCCACAGGTAGTGTACTTCACGGCCACTTTCCCCTACGTGGTGCTCACCATCCTCTTCGTGCGCGGCATCACGCTGGAAGGGGCCCTCACCGGCATCATGTACTACCTGACCCCACAGTGGGACAAGATCCTCGATGCCAAGGTGAGCAGGGATGAGGGGTGTCGGGGGTGAGGGGGCTGAGGTGCAGTGCTGACCCTTTCCTTGGGTGCAGGTGTGGGGTGACGCAGCCTCGCAGATCTTCTACTCACTGGGCTGTGCCTGGGGTGGGCTCATTACCATGGCTTCCTACAACAAGTTCCACAACAACTGCTACCGGTGAGTGCCACCTGGCCCTCCGCTGCTCCCCCGCCCCACCATCAGCCCTGACCCGTCTCTTCCAACAGGGACAGCATCATCATCAGCATCACCAACTGCGCCACCAGCGTCTATGCCGGCTTTGTCATCTTCTCCATCCTGGGCTTCATGGCCAACCACCTGGGCGTGGACATCTCCAAGGTGGCCGATCATGGCCCTGGCTTGGCCTTTGTTGCCTATCCTGAGGCCCTCACCCTACTGCCTATCTCTCCACTCTGGTCCATCCTCTTCTTCTTCATGCTCATCCTCCTGGGGCTGGGCACACAGGTAGAGCACAGGGTGGTGGGGCAGAGGTGACATGGTGGGGTTGGAATGACGTGATGGGGCTAGGGTGACATGGTGGGGATGGAGTGATGTGATATGGAGCCAGGGTGACATGCCTGGGGGCAGGGTGGTGGTTCCCAGCTGACGTGCAACTCTCTCTGCCCACACACAGTTCTGCCTACTAGAGACGTTGGTCACGGCCATTGTGGATGAGGTGGGCAATGAGTGGATCATCCGCAGGAAGACCTTTGTGACGCTGGGGGTGGCTGTGGCAGGCTTCCTGCTGGGCATCCCTCTCACCACACAGGTAGGGTGTGCTGGGGTGCCAGTAGGGATAGGGGCATGTGCCACTGCCATGGTGACCTTACTGTGGTGACACAGTCAACCAAACCACCACCACTGCATTATCCACTGCTTAGGGTTCCTGTGGCCTGATGTTGCTGTGTGACCATGGTGGCACCAGTGCCACACCAGAGCTTATGGTGTTGCCTGGTTTGTTGTCATGTCACCTGTGGCAATTGGCCATTGCTATAACGATGCTATTGGTGATTGCCTTGTTGCCATGACAGCCCATGGTGGTGGTGACATCCAGGGCTTGCTGTTGCCATGCCAACTGTGGTAGCACTGTGGTGTTGCTATGGAGGTGCCACTCCAACGCATCCCTCTCACAGGCGGGCATCTACTGGCTGCTGCTGATGGACAACTACGCCGCCAGCTTCTCCCTGGTCGTCATCTCTTGCATCATGTGTGTTGCCATCATGTACATCTACGGTAGGTTTCCCCATGACTGCCCACTTGGTGGTTTTCTGTGTGCTAACAGCTCGAGCTGTGCCAGGCACGAGGGTCCCACCATGGGGGCTGACAGCCACCTGTCCCCACAGGGCACCGCAACTACTTTAAGGACATCGAGATGATGCTGGGCTTCCCACCGCCGCTCTTCTTCCAGATCTGCTGGCGCTTCATCTCACCTGCCATCATCTTTGTGAGCATCACAACCAGAGGGCATGGGGCTGTGGGAGGTGGAGCACAGGTGTGGGGGGCACAGAGCAGGGCTGGCTGCTCCCCACCAGCTGATCCTGCCTGTCCCTCCCCAGTTCATCCTGGTCTTCACAGTGATCCAGTACCGACCCATCTCCTACAATGAGTACGTCTACCCTACCTGGGCCATCAGCATCGGTTTCCTCATGGCGCTCTCCTCCGTCATCTGCATCCCCATCTACGCCATCTACAAAGTGTGCCACTCTGAGGGGGACACGCTACTGGAGGTGGGTGGCCAGGGCCAGTCCCCATGTCCCACTTGGGGGCTACCCACGAGGCTGTCCCTTACTTTGGAGCTTCCAGCACCCCACTGCGTGCAGGCAGCACCCACGCCATGGATGGGGGCTGCTGGGGTGGCTGGGGCAGGGTGTGATGGTGATGCTGACCCTGTCCCCATGTCTGTTTCTCTCTAGCGCTTGAAAAATGCAACCAAGGCAAGCAAGGACTGGGGCCCAGCGCTGGCAGAGCACCGCAGTGGGCGCTACGCCCCAGCATTCAGCCCCTCCACCGAGTCCCACCTGGAGGTGCAGCCCCTGCACCCGGAGAAAGCACGGAACGAGGCCGCGGCTGCGTCCCCTGTGCAGGGCAGCAACGGCTCGGCCCACAGCCAGGACTCCAGACTGTGACCCCCCGCCATCCCCCCACCCCCTCTAACCCCTCCCGCGTGGTGACACTTTCGCACCTTCTGCTGGCGGAGCCAGGCTCTGGGCCGCACCGGATGGCAGGGGGCTCTCAGTGACCGTCCCCGAGACCCCCGACCTCCTCTCCGGTTAACCCCCTCCCCTCCGTGGCGTTTGTTAACCCCCATGTTTACGGTAACCTTCATGTGCGATGCTGGGACGAGAGAGGAGAGGGCACAGCCCCGGGAGGGCCGGGAGCCAGAGGCACTTTGCAGGGGACTGGTGCCCTCAGGCCGCGCGGGTGGAGAGGGCTCCGGGTGGGAGTGGGAACACTATGGGGGCACTGTGCCTGGGACAGGACACAAATCTCCTGGGCTTGGTCCCACAGGGCCATGGTGGCAGGGGGTGACGCGGCAGGGACCCCCCAGCAGTGCATGGAGCATGGGGGGGAACGGGGTGAGCACACTGCCTGCACCAGCAGCACACGGTACAAGCACTTAGGCACGCGTGCGTGTGGGTGAGCACATACCCCACGCACACAGGCACGCACACTCAGTACCTGCAGCTGCACGGGAGGCACACTGTGCATTGCACACGCAGGGTGTGCACAGCCCCGTCCATGCAGCACACCCCATGCTGGGGGCTGCAAGTGTCCCAGCAAAGGTGGGTGCAGCCATGGGCAGTGTGGGTGCCTGGCGGTCCCACTGCCTGGCACAGGTTGGGGACCTTCCATGGTGCTAAGGGGGAGCAAGGTGGAGTGGCCCTCAGCTGCTGCTAACGAGAGGTACCAGGGGAGGTGTGGAGGGCTGAGCCAGCCCACTCGCTCCGAGCCATCTTTTGGGTACGCTTTGTCCCCAACCAGTATTAGTGGAGCAGGATGCGCTGGGAAGGCCAGGTGATTTTCAATCTGTCTTCCAACTACAGCCAACGTGCTGTAGCTCTTGGTTTGCGGGAGGATGGGATCCTTCCCACCCCAACCACTCCCCTGCCAGTCAGCGCCGTGCTCCCTGTGCCCTGAGACTTGCACAGGGATGCAGCACGGTGGGGATGCGGCGAGGGGCAGCAGGGCACTAAGCCCCAGCAAGGATGTTCCAGCTCCCTTGGCCCCATCCCGAGCCCCACCGTGTGATGCGGCGGAGAGGCACAGTTTCCTGCATGGTGCCCATGCCCTGCCCCATGTGTCACGACGCTACTGTTCACCTCTAATTGTTAGCAATAACGCGCGCGCGTCCCTGGGTAGCGCTGCCTGTGCCAGTGTCTCTCCCGGTGTAGACTTCTAAAGTATCCTAGATTTTAATGAGATTTATATTCCTGTGTCCGTGTCCCAGTGTGCCCTTTTTTGGGGAACCGGGGAGGGGGACAACAGGAGAAGGAGATCATTTCCCCTGGGTGCTTCTTTTCCCCCTTGGGTAGCTGACACCAAGCAGCCAGGATGGGTAGCAGGGCCCCCTGCATGGCAGATAATAACAGGGCTGACCAAGAAGGGGCCAGCTCTGAGGGTGAGGAGGGCAGAAATTGGGGACCTTGTCCCACAACCCCTGGCTGGAGAGCCAGGCGCTGTGCCCACCTTGACCTGCAGCTACAAGCTGTGTTCTACCACCTCCTTGCCCAGCAAGGCACCACCTGGCCAGGTGCTCTGCCTGAGGTACATGCATCTCCAGCAGACCCATGGCATACCCACTCCACCAGCTGACACTAACTGCCCCTTCCCCACGGTGATCTCCCACCAGAACCCTGTAAACTTTTGAAATTTTTATTAAATACAAAAACCCAGGTCTCTACGACCGAATGCTGCATTCAACATACGCTCAAAAAAAGGGTCAGACATTCAAATGTACAAAAGTTGCCAGTGTCCCTGCTGCCCAGCTGGCTGCAGGGGTGTGGCTGTGCCCCCAGCCCCAAGGAGGGGAAGTGGGGAGAGATGGGGCACCTGCCCCGCATGGCCCTGTCCTCTCCTCCCTACCCCAGAGCTGGAGAGGGGAAGCTGGAGAGCAGCAAGGGCAGAGCCAGCCATTCCCCATGGCCTGCAAACAGCATGTGGGTGGAGAGGGCCCCGGGGCAGCCCCCTGGCCAAGAGGGGCTGTGAGGTTTCACGTCACCCTATTGCCCAAAGTGGGGAGAGCTGGTGCACGTGTGGGTTAATATGGACACGCACACAGCATCTGCCTTCAGAGAGGGGAAAGGGGACGTGGCTGCCAGCCCCGGGGAAACTGAGGCACAGCGAGGGGTGCTCGCTAACCAGAGGTCGCTGTTCAGCAGAGCTGAGACCCAGCTCTGAGCACCAGACTACAGCAGAGGAAGACAGCGAGCCACATCTGTGTGTCCGATCCTGCCTGCTGTGGGGGCCTGGGCTACTCCCCCTGCCTTCAGCCAGGGCAGTAGCAGCTCCAGCACTGGCGAAGGGGGAAGCCTGCACCCCGCTTCTCACAGCACCGGTGGGGACTGGGTGCTGGGCTGACCTTGGGGCTCATCCTTCCCTCCCAGGGTGCAGGCATGAGCTGGCATGGGCAATGGGCTCCTCACCAGGGCTGGGACTGTCCCCTCCATCTGTTTGGGAGCTGCGTGCAGGGCAAACGGGTGCTTCAGCCAACACGCAGAGTATAGGGGTTCTGGAAACACACTTGTAAGGATGGGGAAAGGGGAGACAACAGATTGCAGAAATCCTCAGGACCAACAGGTGGGCTGGGGCACAGCCGTCTCCGAAAGGCAGCAGAGTAGGCAGAAAACATCCCCGTTCAGTCCTTGCCCTGGGGCTGGAGCAACATCCACAGCGTCCAGCCAGCCCTGGCACAGAGCACCAGCTCCATGCAGCTTTGCCTGCAGGGCAAGCACTAGCCCCGGGCCAAGCGTGGGGGTGGCCTGCCGATCTCCACCGTGATGTTGGTGTACATGGGCTGGCGTGACACCTCCACCAGCCGGTACTGCAGTGAGCTGATCCCATCCCTCTTCATGGTCATTTTGGTGTTCTGGATCTTGGTGAACCTGGTGCAAACAGGAGTGGGATGAGGCAGGGTCAAAGGGGGATGCCTGCTGCAAGGGCAGCAATGCCAGTGAGCCCACAGTAGGACCTCAGGGGCGTGGGCAAAGCAAACTGATAGCCATAGGTACAACAGCAAGGGTTCGGCACCTCCAGCTCACCTCTGTGGGTTGGGCTCGTTGTGTTTGTCACGTTCGTGCTTGATCATGCGATACCTCCCGATGCGGATGTCGGGCCTTGACACCTTCATGCCGTTCAGGGAGATCCTGGAGGATGCAAGCAGATGGGGATCACTGTCCCACCAGGACCAGGGGTCAGTCCTCATCAAAAATAAACCTGTCCATGGCTAAATGAGAAACAAGGCTGTGCTAAGCCAGGCCACAGCTACGACAGTGCCCATGGCCAAGGATACAGCTCGCTCAACAGCAGGCCACAACCAAAGCACTGCCAGCTCCAGGAGACCTCCAGCACTGCAGGAACTCAGCCGGTGCTAAGCAAACACCGCTATTCCTCCATAGCTCTGAAGCCACTGCTGTTTACATTTTCCAAATGCCAGAGCCCTGCCCTTCTCTTCATGCAGTATGGCTCTGGCCTCAATTGCTTTTTTCTGCCTGTGCAGCCAGCAGGTGGGGAGAGATCTTCTCCGCCTAGAATAGTTCACTTAAAGTTAAGGGGCCAAGTAGGAGTAAGAAAGCTGGAGAGATCCCAGCTCATGAAGAGAAACCTCTCCTCGTCCCAGTCACACAACCACTTCTGGCCTGATAAGCGAGCAAGCTGAGATTCAGTTGCTAGGGCAGCCGAGTGGTGACACAGCCCCCTCAGGGCCCTCCACACATTTTAATGGCTGCCTAAATCTCTCAGAAAGCTCAGCATGCTGCACTTTGCCTCACCTGGGATCATGTCTTTGGGCTGCTTACTTCCACAGGGGAACCACACATGCTCTGCCACACAGCACTTGCAAGGGATTCTCAGGTTATGCCACCCTGAGAAGCTGTAGCACACCATGAGCCACAAGCTGCTCGTGTGTGACGCTGCTGGGCAGTGTCACGGGCCATGCTGGAAACAGTGCTGATGTTCTCTGGCTCCTGTATTCAATGTGAGGATCTACACGTGGATCTGCTGCAGCCTGCTGGCTGCAGGCAGAAGTGCCCGTTCTGGTGGTGAGCAGCCACTATAGAGCCACTTCCAAGTTCTGTATATCCTGATCCCGGCCTGGAACAGTGCCTGCAGGCAGGCTTCCCCGCTCACGTGGTTCAAAATCACAACATGCTGCTCACGAAGAGCAAGAGGGAGAGGCTGGGCCCCACCATACCAGTTAGGTTCACCCCCAAGTGTTGCCCAGTGCCCCCACACAGACCAGTTCTATCCATGGCATGAGTGTGCCGCTCCCAGTCCTGGCAACCTGGAGCACACAGAGGGTAATTCAATTCCTCCTTGTTGCATGGCAGCGACCCAACATGCATGTTCCCTGCAGACAGGGAGCTCCTGGCTGCTGACTGTGCCAGGGCTGTGCTCAGCAGGGAGTCCCAGCGCATCCCAGCAAGTTCTGAGCCAAGGCTGGGACAAGGGGCGGCACCTACCGGTTAAAGATGTCATCGTCCTCTCCTCCCCAGCCCCAGTACTCGTTGGGAAAGCCGTTGATCTTTAGGAACTGGGACTTGCTCAACCCAGAGACACCACCAAAGTACCCTGCATATGGCAGCCTGCAGAGTGAGAGCAAAGAGATCAGGAGCAGGCTGGGAACAGGACCAGTCCCATTCGGGACCCCCGATCCAGGGACAAGCAACAGCCCTTCCCTGTGACGCTCTCACCGAGGGTTCTGCACCCTCTGCCATCCCATGTCCTCAAATTAAGCCACTGCCTGCCCCAGGCAACAGTCACACGGGTGCATCCCTGGCTTTAGCCCCACAAAAGCCATTCCAGCCCTGCCCTAAAACATCACAGCTGCACAGGCACCCACCTGAACCCAAACTTGTCCATGCCAACAGCAAAGTGCCGTGGCTGCTCGTAGCAGCGGTACAGGTTGCGGTCATCCATAGGGATGAGGTCCACATCGCTGAAAATGAAGCAGTCATACTCCTCGTCATCCTTGAGTGCCTCCAGGAAGCCCACATTGAGCAGCTTGGCCCGGTTGAAGGTGTCCTCGCCATACTATGGAGTAGAACACGTGGCACTGAGCTCAGTGATGCACGCAGGTCCACTGTAGCCCTGCCACCCACTGTAGCCCCTGCCCCACTCACCTGGTTGATGATGTAGATGCCATAAGCCACCTTCTGCCGGCGCAGGATGGGGTGCAGGTAGTGCAGCCAGTACTTGAGGTGGTGCTCACGGTGCCGGAAGGGGATGAGAATGGCCACCTTCTGCCGGGGCAGGCAATCTGGCGGGGTGTACTTGCCACCCAGGCTCACGTCAGGGTTCTCCCGCTGCACCCGCTCCATGCTCATAGGGGAGCTGAACTCGATGAGCAGGCGCCCGACTGCAAGAGCGAGGGCAGGGTAATGGCAGTAGTACAGGACACAGGACAGGTCATGGTCACCTGCAGCTCCCAACTGGGCCAGTGGAACAAACAGTGAGGGGGACCCACAAGGGGGACCAACACTGCCGAGGACAAAGGATTCCCAAAACCTTTCCCACAAAGCAGCTGCAATCAGCTGTGCTGGTACCAGTGCTAGCCTTGAGTTTCTCCACCCTGGGACCGCTGGGAAGCCTTGCTCAGGGGACATCCCCCACCAGCACCCAACTCCCCCCTCTCTCACCCTGCACATCTCACCTAAGCCAGGGGGCATCTCCTGGCAGGGCTGCAAGGGCTTCTCTGTGACGGAGCGGTTGGTGTTGGGCTTGGTGCTGGGGGACGGGGGCTCAGCTCCAGCTGGCCCATAGCTGGGGGCTGTGCTGTTGGGCCGAGAGGAGTTGGAGAAGGGGTGCACGCGCGAGGCATTCCTGGCGTTGAAGCGGCTGAAGAAGTCCAGGTGCTGCGCGTAGACGTCAAAGTAGAGAATCATGATGATAACAAAGTGGAGTAGGCAGAGCAGCAGCACGGCCTTGCAAATCCTTTCCAGGGTCACCCCCAAGAGCAACCTGGTCATCTTCTGGGCACAGGGAGGCAGACAGCTCCAGCCACGGTCCTGATCCTGCTGAGACACTCCACCGTCAGGCTTCAGCCAGCCACTGCCCCACTCTGCTGGTGAAACCTGACCTCAGCCCCTATGCCAGCAGGGCAGATCAAGCCTGATGAGGAGGCTAGGACACTGCTCAGAGCCTCTGCTCTGGAAACAGCTGTGAATGCACAAGCGGAACCGGAGCTGAGCATGAGGCAGGAGAGCCCAGCCAGGTGAGTAGCAGAGACCCCAGCTCTGTCCTGTTCCTGGCCAAACAGGACACCCCTGCACTCATGTAAAGTCTCCATGCTGTCCCCGACCTCACCTCCATGTAAGCACCCAATGCCTTCACACCAGGGAGGTGGAGCACACAGAGGTATTCCCCAGCAGCAGGTCCCCTCTCTCATTCCCAGGGACAGACCCACTCTCACCTCTCTGGGAGGGAATGAAGATACCCCCAAAGTTGCTGCAAAGAGCCCCCACAGAGGCTGGATCCCTGCAGAAGGTCACACTTAAAAATGGCAGGTCTGAGGTGTACCCAGGGCACTGTGGGTGCCCTCACCAGCCCCCTCTGCCCGAGGCACCACAACCTCCTGTTCCCAGCCCTGACTGCCTCAGTACTGGTTCCAAAATAGGGCCGGCAACAGAAGTCATGCTGGCAAAGCCGCCCTTGGGAGGGAAAGCAGCAGCTGTCAGGGCACCGAGTAGAGCCAGCAGCTGCAGGCAGACACAGGCAGGATGGAACAGGGCTGGGCAGGCAGCCCCCAAGGGGTCCCTGTCACCTCCAGGGGAGTCCAACTCACAGCAGCAGCATGGCTCCTAACTCCTCTGCTCCTGCTGCCTGGGCCCCCGGGACAGTGTGCCCAGAAAGCTGCTAGGGTCTTCTTATCTCACAACATGACATCTGGAGCCAGGCCAGAGCTCTGCTGGGAAGGTGGCACCCAGGCTGAGATGAGCCCTCCTCTCCAGCCCTCTCCAGCCCTTTCCAGCCCTGTAGCCCAGCACCAGGGCTGGACCCACAGCACAGTAGCATGCCTTGATGAGTGATGCACCAAGCCCACCATGCTCTCCAGCCCCTGCCTCCAGTCCTCCCTTGGGCAAGCTGCTAAGGCAGGGACACACACACAGGGATTCTGGGCCAGGTGGATGCCACAGCATGGACCCTAAGAGGGCCCCAGCAGCTGGGGAGCTTGGCAGGGTCCCCCAGAAGGTATGCAGTTAGGACCTGAGGGTGCTGGCAGCGGGCCCAGAGCCTTGGGGCCAACCGACCAGAAGCTGCAAGACCCGGCTGGGGGGCCCCCAGGGGAGCAGCAGGCACAGAGCCTGTGGTGACAGTAACACGGGGTGGGAGCGCAGAGTAGAGCTGAGGTGTGAAGCTGGGCGTCCAGCCTGACCCTAGTGCACCCTCTGCACACAAGCACAGGAAGCAGAGAGGAGCCAGGAAAGGCTCCAAGCCCAATGCACTCCCACTCACACACAACACAGGACCCTGACCTTACAGCCAGACACTCTCAAGGAAATCGCTCTGTGTGCTCAGGGCACAAGAAAAGCTGAGTTTGCCATTAACTCCCAAACTGTCCTGTGGTCACAGTGCCCTACATTGACTGGAGCCCTAGCCGCAGAGGGGGCTGCCTGCTGGAAAACTCCCTGAAGCATTCCCTGAGGGAAGCAGGTCTGCCAGGCACCATGCAGCACATAGAGCAGCACCTCCACAGCCAGGTGAAGGAGAGGAACTGGCAGAACCAGGAACAAGCAAGACAGGTTTTAGGGCAGCCCTACCCTTTGCCTGGGAGCTTACACCATGAGGGGAACACGATGCTCCCCATGCTGTAATGGCTGATGGCCGGCTCAGTGCGAACAAAAGCAAAGCGCATGATTTAACCGCAGCCATGGGATGCTGTGGAGGCTAAGAGCACAAACAGGCAAAAAACACAAGCAAATTTCTCGCATGAAGGTCCACTGGGGCTATTAGAAGTGATGTAACTCTCAACACAATGTCTATACCACATAGGCTGCGAGAAATCAGGCTCAACTAGCAGGACCTGCCCTCACGCCTTTCCTAGAGCACGCACCCCAATGCCTGGGGGAATGGGGCTGGCCATGCCTGCTGCAGGAGACTCCTGTCCCGTGGGCACTGCCACTGCTGATACATGAGGGACTCAGGTCCTTTCCCCTCAGCAGCCCAAGGGCTCGTCCTGCAGATCCGGGCTGGGAGAAGGAGAGGTAGTGAGACCCAGCAGGCCTGCTGCTGCAGGGACAGTGCAGAGAACAGTCGGCAGAACCATCCCTCCTCAACCCTGTGGTCCTCAGGGAATGCAGAAACTTCCTGGAAAGCCAGGAACGAGCCTACAGTGGTGTATTTTCTCCTGGAAGGGACTCAGAGAGACTTTTAGAGCTGAGCGCTGATGGACATTATTGCTGCATCCAGTTTTTCAAAATGCTTTCTTAAGCGATGAGACCTTCATATCGCATTACTCTGTACCAAACCACGGAGCATCGGGCCATTACCGCCCTGCCCTGCTCAGTGCCAGCAGCACTTTACAGCCTGATGCCACGCTGACCACCATCGGTGCCTGCCGCCGTGCCCGGCCGCGTGCCCATCACCACTCCTGCACCGGGTGCACTCCCCGACAATACCCGCTCTTCACGACAACCCAACAGCCCCTCTCCCCCTCCGGGGAGCTGGGCCCAGGCCCGCCCAGCATAGCCCGTGGGCGGCACACACGTGTGCGGGGACGAGGCCCCACAGGCCCCACGCAGCCGGGGCCACCCCCACACCCCGGGGCCCGCAGCCAGGGCTTACCCGCCGCGAGGCCTACGCGGCCCAGGGCTCCCCACCGCCCCCC
>NC_034415.1:20283076-20321658 GCF_002078875.1 Numida meleagris | reverse complement strand
CCGCCCGCCCCGCCCCTTCCCGCCGGGGCTGGGGCTGCGCCTGCGCCGCAGCTCCGGGTGAGGCGAGCGCGGGGAGGGCGTAGTAGGCCGTGGGGATCAACCGGCGCCCCGCAGCGCCAGGTCGGGTAGGAGGAGTCCCGCAGCGGCTCGGGGCGACGTCGTTGCTTCAGGCCTAGGTTCTGCCCGACCCCGGTGGGGTTTTAGCAGCCCCCGAGGCAGCCACGCAGCAAAGGCCTCGCGCCCACCGACGTGGGGCTGTTCCCCAGCACAGCGACGCCGCTGAAAGCCCTTGGGGTGCTCCCCGTGAGCGCTCAGCCCATCACCGGCTGTTCCGCACCGTTGGAGCCTCTCCCTCCTCGCAGCCACTCCACCCCACCCCACTCGAGTCACTTACATTTCAGTATTTCACCCCCTTTGCTTACCGTTTCCCTGTGCATGGGTGCTCACTCAAGCAAGGCCCTTCTCTCCGTGAAGGAAACCTTCCAGCAGCGATCGGAGCAGCACGCAACAGCTCCTGCCCTGTGTGCCTGGCAGTCCACTCCAGCCAGGGCACAGCTGTCCCACTCCCACCTACGCCTCTCCTGTGGCTCCTTAGCAGGTGGCATTCTTCCCACGAGTCACCCAATTGATGCGGCTCCTACATGAGGCAAGGTGGAGTCCCTCGTAAGCTTCTCTGTGCTTGACCAGCAGGCATGCGGCACAGCTAGAACAGGAGAGTGCAAGGCATGTTCACTTCACTCCTGCCATTGCCATGCCAGTCCTCGGGGGCCTCACAACAGACTAATGGGCAAGCCTGCAGCACAATCCCCTACCAACACTGCGGTCCACACGGGCATGACTAGGAGGGCAGAAGAGCATCTCAGCTTGGAGACTCCTGACAGCTGATTTCTATCAAGCCAAGATAAGGCCAGGCAAGACCCATCATTAGATCAAGTAGATGAATTACATAAGAACAAGGAAGGTGATTCACCTGCAGAGCTGCTCCTCTCCTCCCAGTGCAGGCTGCCTACTCTCCTGAAGCCCTTGGCTTGCTCTGATAGGATAGCTGCACAGCTTCAAGGCACTCCGCACATCTCTGCCCTCTGCAGCAGCAATGCCAAGGCATAAAGATGCAACCCTCAGGCAGGAAGGGTAAAACCCTGCACAGACCTGACATCCTTCTGGCCAACCCAGTTTATGTCCCTGCTGTTACGTGGGGCACAGAGCTTCTGCTTGCAGGCCCCAACCCCAAAGCCTGACCACCACAGCTGGTGGGAGCACACTGTCTCTGCAGCAAGGAGCAAGGTGAGCACACAGCAAGAAGGGGGTCTCCCTTCTCTGCAAGCATGGAGCTTCATCACAGCACAAGAACCCCTACAGTGAACTGCTCTAGGGCTTGGAGGGGATACAGGACTTAGGTTTACCCCCACAGTCTTCCTGCACCCAAAGCGGTACATGGTTTAGCCCAAGGGCAGCCTCTCGGTGCTGTGTTGCAATCAGGTTGGAGAGAATTACAGCAGCCAAGACAGCTTGCAGAGCAGGGAACAACATGTGCTGGATGCTGAGCCAGGCCACAGCAGGACTGGCCCCACCATCTGCCCACAGCACAGAGATCCCAGGTGAGCCCAAGGTCCCACAGCACACAGGACAGAATGGAGCAGAGCCAGTAGAGCGGCAGGCCTTGGAGAGGCTGCACAGAGGCAGCTGCCCTAGTTCAAGGGCAGAAACAATCATTAAGCATGAACACTTCTCGGCTTCAGCAGCCCTACCGCTGCCCCAGCCTGTTGCATCCAGGTGGGAAGGGAGACAGGCAGCTCCAGGCACGCACTGCAGAGTAGCACTAAGCACTGGGGATAGATGCTCCCCCTACCAAGGTGTACTCACAGTACAGCACACTGAGGGCTTTGCATCAGCTCTGCAGAATGGAGGCAGGAAGACCTTGTTCTTCCCTTTCCCCAAGCAGAAGAGCTGCAGGCCCAGCTGTCTGCATCTGGCTTCCCCATGTCAAGTCTGCAGCCAGGGAGAAGGGAGCAGAGCCAGCACAGCCCACCCTATCCCTGGGACCGCCACCAGAGCCCCTGGGCACCCAGACAAGGCTCACACAAGGTAAATGCCTGGAAGATAGCCTTGAGGTGGCAAACGCTTTGCTTCTCTGCCCTTCTGGTGCAACCCAGCTGCACAGTGGGACTAAGGGCACTGCAGGCAAAAGCAGTGAGATGTTTCCCTCTCTGTGCTAAACTACACTTGGATGGGAGCTGAAAGGCCCAACCCAGCTTGTACCTGTGCCTCCACCAAGCCCTGCATGGGGCAGTGCCAGCACTGGGGCAGTGCCAGCACTGGTAGAAGCCTGGCAGGGCCAGTGTGGAGCAGCCTGCTCCAGCAGCCTCCTGCTTGCAGCAGAGCTCTGTGTTCCCACAACAAAGCAAGGGAGGCCCCTTGCAGGCTGAGCAGGCAGCACAGTTAACTTGGGGATGTGTGGCACCACCCCACACAGGGAAGAGGCCACCAGGCCTGGAGCAGAGCAGCAGCTTTGCCAGCAGCACAGCAGGGAACCTCCAAGCACAGACTCAGCCCCAGCCTCCCCAGCACACACAGGGCACAGGAAGAGCTGCATCCTTGGACGAGAACCATATTTATTTCACGGACACAGAATTGCACTGGTGATCGATTCTACGCACACCGGGGACACGCAGCAGCACGGCCCTGCCGGGCCAGGCCGCTGGGGCAGAATTCACACAGAGATACTTGTTTCTTCCAAGGAGCCGATCAGCGGGATGGGGCTCCATAGCCAGGCTCCCGCTCCTGGGCAGCTTCCACCCCAACCAAGGATAGAAACGTTAAATAAGTATATACAGCACCTCTTGGGGCGAGCTGGAACAGGCTGGGTGGGACAGGGCTCAATTGCCCATTTTTACTTTAGATGTCTAGAAAGAAAGAAGAGAGGTTAGGCCAGGCCCCACATACTCCAGCCCAGCACCCCAATCCCTCTTAGTCTAGGAATGCCCAAGCACCCTGACACTGTCCAAAAGCTGCAGGCAGCTGCACCAATAAGATGCGAGCATGACACAGGGCGCAACCAAGTTGACACCCTTGGTGTTGCTTAAAGGAGCCATCTAAAGAGTTTACACTGCCACACGTAGGCATAGCACCTTGTGGGGACAGCTGTACAACCCCAAACTTCACAATGCAAGATTGTGCTGGAGCCCAGGTGTGTCCACCTGAAGCTGGAGAGCACCCAGGGTGGCAGATGCCTTGTGCTCACATATGCCTAATGACCCCAGGAGGCAGGTACCTGCAGGATAGCAACGATGACCCCGAACAGCCCTATGGCACTGCCAAAGATCTCCACGATCAGGATCTTGACAAAGAGGCTGGGGTTCTGGGCATCAGCCAGGGCAGCCCCGCTGCCCACGATACCCACACACACTCCGCAGAAGAGATTGGAAAACCCCACAGTCAGGCCAGCCCCAAACATGGAGAAACCTGTGAAAGAGGAACACTGCAAGATAAGGGGTAATCCCCTTCCACCTGCACTCAGGGTAGGCAGCAGAGCTGCAGCTCTGTCCAGAGACAATGGAAAAAACAACACTGCTGAGCACCAGCAGCTTCTTCCCTTTGGGAGCATGGTGCATCCAGGCTCCCACTGCACCAGAGCAGGGGGTGATAATTGGGGTACTGCTGGTTGCTACCCTGAGAAAGTAACTAAAGCCACTTTTTCACAGAGGAGTTGCACCTGCTGTCCAAGGCAACAGGAAGGACACTGACACATCGCTCAGACACGACTGACGGGCTTTGGTTTGGATAAAGCCTGACAGCCCTGGCCATGGGTCAGGTGAGCTGAGTCCTGCAATCTTGCTCCCAGGGGCAGAGGGAGCAGAGCAGGTTATGATCAGAGGGAGGTGACATTCACAGCAGCATTACCAGGGACTGAGCAGTCCTTACCTGCGTGGTAGTTCCTGGCTCCAATCGTCTCTGGGGTGACTCCAGAGAAAGGCTGAGAAAAAGCACATGGTCTAGGTTAGCAGCAAGTCTCTGGTGCCCAGGAGAGGCACCTGTCCCCGATCCAGCTCAAGGCTTTTTGGCCAGAGCTCACCCCCAGCTCCAAGTTCTCAGGTGGCTCCACAACCCCTGCTGTGTGTGTGCACCCGACTCTAACTCTTTAGTTTGAACAAGAGCCACACCACAGACCCCCAGCCAAGGAGCTTCCAGAGCTACAATGGCATCCAAAGTCCCCACATCACAAGCCCATGCAAAGCTGCCTATCCAACCACAGCCTTGAGGCCAGTGCAGGGCTGGCCAGGCAGCCCAAGTCCTCCCGTACCTCAGCCATGTTACTGATGACGATTGCCATGATGATCCCATAGATGGCCACAGCCTCACAGAAAATGATGCTGTAGAAGAAAGGCAGTATATGACCACAGTGTCCCAGGCTCTGTATGGAGCAGCCCATACCACTCCATGCCTCGCCAACCAGCAGCCAGATCCCTCCACAGCCCTGTCTGTGCCTGCCCCACTGCTGCCAGGGGCAGAAGAGCAACCCAGCACACCCACCACCACTTTTCCTCTCAAAGGATAGCTGCTAAGCACCGTGAAGGCTGGTTGCTGGTTATCCTGTGTCACCTAAAAACCTGTGAGAGCCCCATGGGAAGCAAATCCAGGGAGCCCTCCCCTCTGCCAGCCCCTTCTGGGAAGGGCTGTGCAAGGCCTGCCCAGGGGAGCCCTTGCCTAGGGCAGGATGTGTAATCTCAGGGTGTTTGTTTTGAACACACTGAACTCATTCACTGCGTGATATCATACCACTTGTGACCCTTCCAAGCAGTACTCTGGCTCCTTTAGAGCTCTTTGTTTTGAAAGCAAACAGCAGCAGCAGCTCAGCAAGGAACAGTCTGCCAGCAGCACACAGTGAGAGACAGGACAGCAGCCTCCACACCACACTAGGACCTACCCTGCCCAGGTGCAGCATCAGCTCCAGATCTGCACTTACCTGACCAGGTTCTTGGTTTTGATCCGAGGGGCTTTGACTCCACCACCGATGATGCTGGAGCCTGTGATGTAAATCCCCCTGTGACAGACAAGGGTGGTTGGTGGAGGGTCTGGCACTCACTGAAGGGCTCAATACAAAAATCAGGGCCTTCCAGCTGAGCAAAGAGTCAGGCATGCAGACGGGAGACACTGCCGGCTCAGCCTGCCCCCAGCAGTCCCGAGCACTGCCACCTATGCCAGCAGAACAGCTGGGCTCACAGGCACAGCCTCTGGTAAGAATGGGATGTTCCTGCCTCTCCATCACCCTTGCATCCTGCAAGTTGGTCTGCTCAGACCTCCTAGGAGCCCAGCAGCCCAGCCCCACTGCAGCGACTCACACAGACCCACAGCCCTGTGTGCACATGCTGTGCTTCCCCTGCTCTGCTGCAACAAAGTACGGGAGCCTACTGAAAAGCCAGTCCCACTCACCAGGCAGCACCCACCACGGACAGGGAAATGGCCAGGCCAATGCCCAGGTTGGACCACATGTAGGGTGAGGTCTCAGTCAGGAACCTAGGCAGGAAGAAGCACCCTGTATTAGCACACAGGCAGAACACCATATCACATTGCCCCACAACAGGTACCAGCCAGCCCATCGTGCTCACCATCCAGCCCAGGATGGGTTGGTCACTGTCAAGACTGTAGGACACGAGAGCCCTTCTCTGCCAGCCAGTGACCCAGGGCCGTCACCCACATGGGCAGAGACTTTCCTCCCAAACCCTCACCACAATGGGGAAATCAGAGCTAGGAGAAATTGGGCAGGCATGATGGCGGGAGGGCAGAAATGGCTACACCAGGACCCCACATGGAGCCAGCCATGCATGTGGGCTGCATCTATCCTGAGCTTGGCAGGGAGGATGCTGGTATTTTCAGGCAACTCACCAGGCCACATCGAAGCGGAAGCCCAGGTCAAATATTGTGTAGCAGATCCCTGGAAAGCAAGAGTGACATGGGAACCTGCAGGCAGGCACCAGCCTGGCTTTGCCACAGTCCCCCCACGCACTGGAGCCCTGCAGCTCACATAGCTCAGGCAGAGGTGAAGAGCATGGCACACAAGGGGACTTCTGAGGGTATGCTTTGGGCGTGTGGTGCCCTTCTAAAGCAGTCCTGCACCCTAGCACATGCTTCACCTAAACGACCCAAGGTTTCAGCCTCGCCAGGAGCCACAGCGTTGGGCTGTGAGCTCCACTCTGTCTTACAGCATGGACAAGGAACGGGGCTGTGCCCTGACCCATCATCACATGCTGCTCCACCACCATTCACACTGTTCCATCAGTGACAGAAGCTGTGGCTGCCCCTCCACTCCAATTTTTCCACAACTGAGACACTGAACACGTGTGCTCTGCTCACAGTTTCCTCCAGGGCCAGCTACTTCCAGGAAAGTTTGCACAATGAACCAGTGGCTCCAACACAAGATCCTCTCCTGCAGCAAACCGTGGCGGGTAGCTGCAACTGGCAGCCCTCAGCACACACCAAGGCACTCACACCAAACTGGCATGCTCTAAACCCAAGTGGGAAATGCAGCTGCATGCCAGAAGAGAGATTTTCTCTTTATGCAGCACTGAGATGGAAAAAGGGCTGTGACTTGGCCCCATGGAACAGATAAGCACAGGCAGCAGGGCACTGCTGCACCACATCAGATAGCTGGTTAACAGACATCAGGAGGTCACACCGACCGAAAATGGGAAGTGGTAACACTGCTCACTGCTCCCACGCAGGGAGCACACAGAAATGAGGAACAGTGTCACGGCCAAGGAGCAAGGCCGCACCCTGCTGCGTGTCTGCAGCCTTCAGGACCTCAGCGCTGCCAGGGCACCTGTTTGTGTTGTGGGTTCACTGCTTGGCTCACAGTGCAGGAACCAAACACGGTCAGCCCCAGCTGCCCCGTGCCTGGGGTGGTGGAGAGGAGCTGCATCCAGCTCAGAGCAGATCCACGGGGCACCCTCCAGTTCCTCAGCAGCACGCATGGCCTTGAGTTCTCACGCAGGGGTGAAGGAGACTTTCCTCCGAGCTCCGGCTGCCGGCTCCGCAGCCCTGCAGCAAACAGCAGCAGTGCAGCACGGCCCTTCCCCAGCAAAGGCCTTGCAACAGGGATGGGGAAGCGGAAAGCATAGGGGCTCAGCTCGTGGACGTCGCTTCAGAGAGCCTCTCGGCGGCCCCGGGCTCCGCAGACCGCAGGACCGCGAGGCCGCAACCCCCGTAGCTCCGTGCTCAGCCTCCCCGTGAAAAGCGCTCACACAACGCGCAGCTCCGGGCCGCGCACAGCACCGGGCCCTCCCGTTCCCCGAGGCCGCCCGTGCGCAGGGAGCGTTTGCCTCCATCCCCAGCGCCCCGCGGCCACCGAGACCACCAGCTCAGCAGCTCACCGATGCCCAGCAGCGTGGTCCAGAAGGCCAGGCCCAGCCCGGAGTACAGCAGCGCGAGCCCCGTCATGGCAGCGGCGGCGGCGCGGAGCAAAACCGAGCGGTACCGGCCGGGACCGAGCGCGTCACCTGACCCGCGCCGCACACGGGAGCGGAACCGCAGCGTCCCGGCGGAAAGCACGTGACGCCCCCACGCACTCCGATTGGCTGCTCACTCTGACAGCTTCAAAGGAACTACAGAGACCAGAAGGCACCGCGACGGGCACATCTTCCCATTGGCTGCTCTTCTCTCACTCCGCCCCACCGCGCAGTGCGGTTGGCTGCGCTCCGTTGGGGGCGGGATTTCCGGAAACTGAGAGAGGCGGTGCCGGCTTCCTATTGGCCAGCTGCGCGCCGCACGTTGGAAGCGGGAGCGGGCTTCCCGCAATATGGCGACGGCTTTCAGCTCCGATGGGGAGGCTGCGTTGCGGCGGACGCTGGACCCGGCGGCAGCGGCTCCGCAGCGCGACAAAGATGAATTTTACGAGGTGGAACGCGCCGCCGCCTTCGTGCGGGACGGCGGCTTCCGTAAGGTATGTGGGGGAGGCGGGGCGGGGGCTGCGAGCCGCCTCTCCTCTCCGTCTCACCTTGTTCCCCCATCAGGTCGCCCTGCAGTTCCCCGATGCGCTGCTGGCGGATGCGGCGGCCGTGGCGGCTCGGATGGAGGAGGCGACGGGGGCCGAGATGTACGTGCTGGGGGACACCACGTACGGCAGGTGAGTGTCATGGGGAGGAAGACCTCCGCGGAGCCCCTCGGTGGGCGCTCGGTACCCTCCACCGACGCCGCTGGGTCTCCCCGCAGCTGCTGCGTGGACGAGGTGGCCGCCGAGCACGCGAGCGCCGGGGCGGTGGTGCACTACGGCCCCGCTTGCCTCAGCCCCTGCAGAAAGCTGCCGGTGCTGCACGTCTTCGGGCGGCAGCCCCTGGATGTCGGGCACTGCGCTGAAGTCTTCCGGGAGCTCTATCCTGAGCGGCAGAGCCGCGTGGTGGTGCTGAGTGATGTGGTCTACGCCCACGCCATGGGTGAGTGCTGTGTGGCAGGGAGGGAGAGCTCTGGCGGTGCTCCCAGGTACCATCCGCTATCATTTCTTCCCTGTCCTCACCCCCAATTCTGCATGACAGATTGGTGCTCATGTTCCGTTCTTGCTTCTTTCTCTCATCAGGTGAGTTGGAAAAGCAGCTGTGCCACGAGTACCCCAACATCATCTTCTCCCAGGTGGTATGCGGGGATCCCCCTGGCCCCACACTGCCTGGGGAAATGAGGCGGTTTGGCCGCCGATTCCGCATGGAGGCAGAGGAAGAGCTGCAGGACTGTTCCATGTTCTACGTGGGAGCTGAGGGCCTGGCCCTCACCAGCTTCATGCTGACCTGGAACCGCTGCCCCTTCAGCTCCTTTGACCCTGCCACTGGGCATGGCCGCCGTGAGACCCTCAATGTCAACAGGGCGCTGATGCGGCGCCTATACCTGGTGGAGCGGGCACGGGACGCCCGTGTGGTGGGCATCCTAGTGGGCACCCTGGGTGTGGTGGGCTACCTGGATGTGCTGCAGCACCTCCGCCAGCTTGTACGCAGGGCTGGTAAGCGCAGCTATACGCTGGCTGTGGGGAAGCCCAATCCTGCTAAGCTGGCTAACTTCCTGGAGGTGGACATCTTCGTGCTGGTGGCCTGTGCTCAGAACTCCCTGCTGGACTCCAGTGACTTCTACCGGCCCATAGTGACCCCCTACGAGCTGGAGCTCGCCTGTAACCCAGCCCGGGAATGGACAGGGAACTACCTCACTGACTTCCGAGACCTGCTGCCAGGTAACAGCTGAAAATCAACTGCCAGCACCTTTCTGGGAAGCATCTCCCTCTGCCAGAAGGCTGTGGTTGCCTTGACTTGGCACTGGGGGAGGATAGGTGCAAGCGGCAGTGTGACATTGTCATTTCCTGGCAGGTGCCTGTGCGCACGTTGAGCTCCCGCCAGCAGTGCCTGCAGCAGAGGCCATTCCTGACATCTCACTGATCACAGGCGAAATACGTGCTGCCCACCTCTGCGACACCCCAGCTCCGCAGCCACCCCCCAGCACCACTCTGGCCTGCAGGGACCAGACGCGGGCCCTGGCAGATATCAGCCCTGCAGGTTTGTTGTCTGGTTTTGCAGTGGGGCTGAGTGCTTGCACAGGGGCAACGCCACCTCCCTGCTCCCCAGAAACAGCTCCCCCTTTCTCTCTCCTCCCAGCCACCTTCCTGGAGTCCCGCAGCTGGCGGGGCCTGGAGCAGCAGCTGGGGAAGACGAGCGTCTCCAAGGCCGTGCAGGGCCGGCGAGGGATTGCCATTGCCTATGAGGATGAAGGCCGTGAACAATCATGATTTGGCAGCAGCGCTGGCTCTCAGCAAGGAGCAGAGGACGCGTAGGAGCCTGAGTGCTGCCTATGTTAGACCTGAAAAGGTCTCACAGGGGTCCATAGCCAGCTCCAGGGAGGCTGAGGAGCTGCTGCTGGCGGGCCCTGTGCTGGATATGGACTGCAGGGAGAGAGCAGGAGGTACATGGGTGTTTAGGGATGCCCACTGCACCCCTGTGCTTGCAGCTGGGACAAGCAGCAGGGCCAGGACAAAGAGCTTGGTTCACCTCTGGCTGCCAAAGGCTCTTCACATTGCCTGGGCAGTAGGAACTTTGTCCCTACAAGGGGAGGTTACAGCTTCCCCTGAGCTGACAACACTGGTACTTGGGGCTTCTGTGAGTTACTGGATTTAACTAAAGCTGAACTGAGAAGGAGTTGTGAGTGAATTGTCTCTTAGAATAACGTCCGGACTGAATAGTATGTACAGAGGTGATAGCAGGCATCCCAGAGCAAAAATACATCACAGGGCTCACTTTGGGAGTGTGGCCTTGCACCTTGGCTAAAGCCAGCCTGAGAGAACAGGAAACTAAAATGGGCAGAGGCTTTGTGCTGCCAAAAGGCCCTCAACATGTAGAGGGGATGGAGTCTCCCCTGCAGGAGCATGACCCAGAGCTGCTCCATGCTGGACAGGAGAGCATGGCACACAGTAGGGATCCCGTCTTTGCCATCCCGCCCTAGCTAGAGGGGAGCAGCAGCCCGTGAGGCATCTCAACCTTGATTTCACCACCCCACACCCTCAGCTTGGCTCTTCCCCAAGTGCAGGCAACCACAGTGATGACAGCCACAGCATAGAAATATCCTTAATATAATTAGGTGTGGGGCCTCCCCCCTCCCAACCACACACATACAAATGAGCAGGGGGCGAGCCCACCTGCCCAGCCAGTCCCTGCCGTGCAGCCTCCCCTCTGCAGGGCCGTGCTGGGGAAGAGTGGGCAGCCTGGTTGCAGCGCAGCACAGGACAGCGTGCTGGGGCAGTCCTGTTCTGGGCCCCCCCTCCCCACCTCCTGCAGCCGGCATTCCCATCCCCTGTGAGGGGGGAGCATGCTGGGGGAACAAAGATGCTGACACCGAGATGCGGCCACCAAGTCTAGCTGAGGAGCGTCCCGAGTAGGTTAATTCTAGGTGGAGGGTTATTCTACGAGCCGTACTGCAGCAGCAGGGCAGGGAAGACGGGGGCTTCCTGGTGGGGAAGAGCTGGTCCAGCAAACCGTCCGCATTCCTGTTTGGGTGCTCAGTAGTCTGCTGTGTACTCTGTGCCATGCAGCCCTCGGCACAGCAGCGTGAACTCCTTCACCATCTCCTTCACTCGCCGCTTGTTCACACGCTCTCTGCTAACACAGAGGGAGGGGACAGATGTGAGGCGGGAGGGACAGCGGTGTAGGACACAGCTGCTGCAGCACAGCACTGGGGACACCAACCTAAGGATCTGCTGGCTGAAGGTCTCTTTCTGCTCAGGGCTGACACGGGCCGAGGGAAAACCATCCTGCTGCATGGCCTCCTTGATCCAGATGCTCAGGTAGCTGAAGCAATGCTTGTTCAAGGCAAAGAGGATTTCTGCAAAGTGATCCATGAGGCTGCGGGAGGCCTGGCCACCGACACCCTGCACAGAGCAGACACATCCTGCTGAACCACACAGCGGGGGGCCGAGCTGAGCTCAGTGCTTGCTGTCCCAGTGTCACCCCAGTGCACCCACCCGTGCCAGCACCACTCACCTCCAGTACTGCCTGCAGCAACACTTTGCCATTCTCGTGCACCACCTGTCCCACTGGGGCAATCTCCCCACAGCGTGGCAGCAGCTCTGTCTGCAACACAGCATCCAACTCGGTCAGTGCCAAGGCCCCACACAGCTGCTCCCCTGTGCAATTCGCAGCCCCACTCCTGCTCTGTTTGGTGGGCTGCAGCCCCTCTGTGCATCCCTACGATATACAGTCCCAATGCATCCCAATCAGGAAGCCACGATACTCACAAAGAAGCCACAGGATGCTTTCACTGTTGGGGCTTCAGGGAACTTGAGGGAAAGGACACCTGGGGACACAAAGCACTCAGGTGAGCGGCCAGAGCACTCAGACACCATCCCAAACCAGCACCATGGTCCCCAGTCCCTGGCTGCTGCAATCACAAAGCTGCAGGAGCAGCAGGCTGGGCTCCGCACAGGGATGGGGGAGCAGGTGCCTTTGTGTACCACGTGCCCACAGTACTCACCACACTGAAACACTGCCTTGACGTCCAGGTTGCTGCACAGGAAGAGGTCTGGCTTCCTTTTCAGAGCCTGCAAGGCACACAGACAGACCAAATAAACACAGCCCTGCAGCAGCAGCCAGGAAGACTCCTAGGAACCCTGCGCCCCAGACAGCCTCTGCCTGGACGCACACTTACCTGGGCACACGCACGGTAACAGCAGA
This sequence comes from Numida meleagris, assembly GCF_002078875.1. Classification (NCBI taxonomy): domain Eukaryota; kingdom Metazoa; phylum Chordata; class Aves; order Galliformes; family Numididae; genus Numida; species Numida meleagris. Next base: position 20,309,470 of record NC_034415.1, on the reverse strand, counting down.
TTCACACAGTACAGAAGGAAACTGTTGCTTTTCCCCCCAAGAAAATGTCAATCATACATCCAGGACATTTGCAATGATTGGGGAGTTCTGACCCCAAGACCTGAGGATAGATACCAAGGTGGTATATGCACAAATGCTTTAGACACAGACAGAGGAGTCCTGTCCTGGGACAGGCAGAGGCACACAGGTGTCCCAGCATTTAACAGCCCCTGCTGGCTTGCTCCTCTCCTCTTACTGCCAGTGATCCTGGGGTCACAGCCATCAATACCATTGACACACATTTTATTTGACCCCAGCCTGGGCCACCAACTCGCTCTGCTCTTGCTGCAGGGCAGTAGAAGCAATGAGCTGCTGAAACTGCTTGGCAATTCATGAGCAGCCAGTGTGAGACCAAAAAACTTTGGGTTTATTCTGCCACTTGGTGACCCCACAGCTTTGCTATTCCACTACTGCTGGGGACAACCTGAGCTCTGGCACAACAGGACCGCTGGAGGGCTTGGTCCCCCACTGCTCCAGAACTGGGCAGTACAGGACAAAAACATTTCAGCCTGTGCCTGCTGCTCCATGGGAGGGTTTCTGCCTACTGTCGGCTGGCACTGGGGACAGCAATCATACACCCTGTCCCACTGTCACTGCAACAGTAGAAACAGCAGCCACAGCTCTTCCCAAGAGGCCTGAGAGTCAGACACCACAGCAGGAGCCGAAGCCTGGCTCCATTCCATGGGCTGAGCTGCATGCCACCCTCCAAGCTTGCTCCATGGGGTGAAAGCAGGGACAGCCTTCAGTCAGCAGCGCTCAGGATTCATGGCCATCTGCCCACAGCCACCCAACTCCCTGGAGCCAAAGTGACTTATCTTCCCCTTCTCCTCCAGCAAAAACCCTTGGCCACTGACCCCTTGCAGGGAACATACGATGAACAGCAGGAAGCTTGGCAGGTTTCAGGGTTACCCCTTCTCCTTTCTGACCCTCTGCATCACACACTGTAAGAGACGATGTAGATTTGGGCGCTAAAGGTACTAATGTACCCAGCAGAGCTGGTGCAGCCACTGGGAACTGCTTCCCTGCTAGATGCAAGCAGTGGCCTTCACTGGAGAGACCAGGGGCTGCACTATGCCTGTGTGTGTATATACAGCCTCCTGCACGCTCACTGCAAGGACAGCCTGCTCCCTTGCTGTGCACCTGCTCACTGCTCTGCTGTAGTCTGCCCAGCCCCATACTGCACAAATGCACACAAGACATGCTGTCATGTCAGCCAATCAAAGCCACCCCTGCTGCCCTCAGCAGCACACTGCCAAGGGCACCTGGCTCTGGTGCCACCACCCAGTCATCGACTCCTCCATTCTGCAAAGCTGTTCAGCTGTCACAAGTCTTCTAACACACTCAGGTTACCAAAGCCACCTACCTGCATGGTGCTTCTCCTAGCCAACCTGGCCTGCAGTAGCCAGAGGTGCCCGGGCACTCCTGCAAGCCCCTTGCAGCACCTGCTCCTGCTCGATCAGTGCCGTGCATAAAAGTGCTCTGATACAAGAGGGCTCCTTCCTGCAGGTCATCTCCCCCAAGGGAGCGTGGCACGTTGAGCTCAATCCAGGCACGTGTACATGTCTAATGCAGACAGAGTTGGGAACCTGTGGAGCTGCTCCATGAAGAAGCCACATTGGGTAGGCATAGCTGCTTCTTCTCAGCAGCATCTCACTTCCTCATGGGGCCTCTCACTGCCCGTCTGTCCTCCACGTCTCCTGCCAGACTGACTCTGGGATGAAGACAGGTCTCCAGATGCTTCACATTGGAAACATCCCCCCGTCCACTGCAGTGAACACTGTGGAGGTAGGTGCTGCCTCTCCAATGAGGGCCGCCTTGCTGGCTGAACAGCATGGTTCTCCTCTGTGGCAGCTGGGACACCCTCCAGACAGGTCTTCAGAGCAGCTCTTCTGTACCTGGGGACATGGAAGGCCACCAAGCTCCGCTCCTCCCACAGCCAAAGGATAGTATGTGCTGCACAGCTGGTTCCTGCCGTGCTCCAGACCACTCTCCTCATGTCTAGGACCAACATATCTTCCCTAAGCACACACCTGATAGAGCACTGCCTCAGGAGGTGACAACTGTGATCAAGCAGGGAGGAGCTGAAGGACAGTGCATGGCCAGGTATGGAAGGTCCCAAGTCTTCTGCCCAGCTAGGCACAATCTGCCCCTGGGGACACTGCCAGGGTGTTATGGAGGTCTGTGCTGGTGGTGAACTGCATGTGGTTGGGTGGAAGCGCTGGCAGCCCTACTGGGGAAGCAAATGGAGAGTGCTGTCCCCACAGCCTATGGCACAACCTTCAGCCAGTAGCTCCTGCTGGATGTGGAAACTGTCCTGAGCCAAGAGCCAGCATGTGCCATCATGGTTTGGAGATTATGTAGCCCGGAAAGAGCCAAGCTGTGGTCTGCACTCCCTCAAATCCTACCTCAGGATGACCACAAGCATGCACAAGTGGTACCTCCTGGTCAGAGGCCAGGCAGGAGCTCCCAAACACAGGACCACTGATGCTCCTCACCTTGTCCTGCACTCAGCCTGGCCACCTCAAAGGGTGCCAGCACAGCTCAGCACAGGCTTACAGCAGGCTGGTCAATTTATATTTAGTTATGAGTACTAAGAATAACTCCAGGGACTCCAGTATCCACACAACGTTTGATTTAAACCAGCATGGTCTTGTGATCTGCCAGACATCATCAGGAGCGGCTCACAAATTAACACATTGGCAAAGTCATCAGCTGCACAAGCTGGGCAGACTCAGGCTGCAATTGAGCCCAGATAAATATGCCAAAAAGTCAGCTTGAGATCCTAAGTCACACACCGACAGCTCCCTGCACACATGGCAGGTATCAGAGGCAGGAGCACACAGGAACCAGAGAGGTGTGTCCTCTCTTTGCAAGGCTGGCAAGACGGAAATAACTGGCTGGGGCTCCAGCATCCACATCATAAACTCACAGAAAAGACACAGAGTGATGCAAGACCTAGGGAGGACAGACTCCAGAAACAGTTTCATGAAAGCAGAATGTGCTGGTGAGACTGGATGCACCTCTGCTATCTGGTAGCCCCTGAAGTCCTGAGAGCCAGGAGTTCATTTCTTGCTTGTCATTCCTGTGTTTCACAGCACCCTGCCAGGTGCTCAGCCCTGGGAGAGGTGCAGGTTCAGGGAGGGAAGGAAACCTTGGAAAGAGTCCCAAGTGAGTGGAGAGGAAGGGTATATGGCTTTTTGGTCTCTGTGAGGTCGCTGGAGTAAAAAGCCCAAGGAAACATGGAGTCTTGGGCTGCTGTTGGAGATGGTGGGCTGGCAGCATGATCATCTCCAGACAGAGAAGGACCCCAAGCTAGAGAAAAACTCAGCACCTCCCAAGGACACAGCAAACAGCCTCGGAGGCGTCTCTCTTGGAGGGCTGCCTAGTCCCTCACTCCCCACGGCAGGATTACCTCTTGGTGCCCTCTGGGAGAATCCTCCAAGCCCTCCTACAGCAGCCCCCCAAATGACCTGTCAGTGCTTCCCCTTGCTGATAGCTACACCTCCTACTGCCTAACCTGAATCCTTTTCCATGACCTCCTCCCATCACTGTTTGTTGCATTCAAAGTGAACAAAGAAGGGCTGTTTACCTATGTCTGTGGCATTACGTTTTACACACCTGAAGACTCATGCAACTCAAGTTTTCCTCCTCATCACGTGCAGATCTTTCTGGATGCTTTTCCCTGTGCTCTCTGGTCTGTACCCACAGAAGCATTGTGCTCGAGCTGAGGTCTTACCTGTCTGAGCAGCAGGGAAAGACATCTTCAGAAACCTCACCTCCCATTCACCGATCCTCAAATAATGTCCAAAAACTTGTTAAAAGGTTGTAACTCTCAAGACTGGCATCCACAAAATCTGCAAACACTTTCTATCATCTCAATTATTTTACATCTATTAAGTGGGGAAGAAAATGCTGTGGCATGGTTTGTGAGATTAGACTCACAAACAGGATCTGCACTTCAAAGTGCGATGTATAGACACAGGTGGGTTGGTGATGAGCAGTCCCCTCACCAGCCCCAGGCCCGCCCCATTCTACAGGATGGGCACATGGCCGAGCAGCCATCAGAGGAGTCAGGCCAGCAGCCTTCCTCTCCAGACAGGCTGGAACCAGCCCAGCACCCTGTTTTGGACAGCAGCCAGACACAGTTTGAGTATCTCAGGGAGTTTTCTCATCCTGCTTTACACCGTCAAGTGTGATCACTACAGAAACTTCAGGAACGAAGCAGAAAGTGACTTTGCCAGCTCCTTCTTTGCCACCAGCAGCTCCTATGGGGAATATCACCTCAAGGATGTCAGGCTCTGGAAGACACTGGGCTCCTGACACTCCAGACAGGTGTATATACACACACACAGCACAGTGCAGGCCCTGTCTACCCACTGCCAGCAGTGTCAGAAGTGCCACCGCTGCTGTGCCAAGCAAGCAGGACTTTGCACCAGGAACTCCAGGTTGTGGCCTCACGAAGAGCCCCAACACAGTTGCACAGCCACAGCCCCACAGACACTGTCCCCTTGCCATCACCCTTGCACCAAAGGGGACTGGCAAGCGGCTCCCCCCCGACACAAACCGTGGCTGCGCGCCATCAAACCGGTGGCACAGGAGCTGCAGCCACCACCCCGACACGCTGCCAGGGCATGGTAGCACCCAGGCTCCTGGTGCCACCACAAGCAAGTTGCTCACCCCAGCAGACAAGACGGTCCAGAGCAGGACCTGGTGGCCACACAGCCCAGTGCCAAGCTCAGTAGGGCTGCAGGGACAGCCGGCCAGGTCCGCCTGTCCCAGCTCTGCAGGGTGCATCACAGGGCAGGCAGATCAGTAGGACCACAACCCCTTAATGCTCTAATTTTCTGTCCCTCAAGCATGACCGTGGCAGCAGCCTAAAGCCCCTGGAGCTGGCTTCTGCTGTGCCCCCAGGCCAGGCAAGGGGGTGGCAGCTGGGAGCTGCCCTGCGGAGGAGGGCAGTGCCCTGGGGATGGTGCGAACCCAGAACTAAAGGAGAATGTTTTGTTTTCAACTTCCACGGAAACAGATGGAGAAACTCGATATTCAACTAAAAGGAAAAAAAAAACGTTGTCAACAGAAAGTTAAAAATAGGTTTAAATTGAATTAAAAAGAGAAAGAGAGAGAACAGAAAGTGAATGAATAAGAAACTAAAACACACCTGTGCCAGGAGTTGCATAAATGAATCAACAATATCAGGATGATCCCTGGGCCCTAAAATATAATAAAGATGTAACTTAAGAGAAAAATCATACAAACAGCAACTCAACATCATATAGTTATGTGATACAGAAAGAATTTACAAGTGAAAACAGGAGTGTAAGGGAGAAGGGGTGTGTAGGAGAGGGGATGGGCAACATGAGCAGCTTGAAGCAAGTTAAAGAAACAAAACATACAAAAAAATCATGAAACTTGGAGAACCCAAGAACAGAAAGAAACTGCAAAGGAAAGGGTCTGAAGCCCCAGGGTCTCCAGCTAGCACCTGGGTGCTGCAGAGCCAAGGAGGAGATCTTCATGTCCTTGGGGAGGAAGAGGAGGAGCAGGGGCTAGCTGGGCACCATCTCCACAAGGAGAATTAGAGCTTTTGCATTGTGGGGACTGAGCGGGTGTCTTCAGAGCACCGTTTGGTCCTGGAAGATAACTGCAAGTGAACGACAACACCTCAGCAAATGCTCGGCAGGCCCGGCCGGGCTCAGGCGTGCACATGCTCGTCATCAGCACCAGCTGCACAGGAACCCCTGGCACAGCCACTCTCCCACCCCATTCCCCGATGCTCCTCGAGACCCACACCCAGAGACCAGCCAGTGCCCAGAGGTGTCCATGCCAGCACCACTCACCCTACCTTGCCATCTGGCTCCCTGCACGGACACGTCTCAGCCTCTGCAGGCTCATGCCTCTCACCCTCTCCTGCCGCATGGAGAGGACCCCAGAGGTGGGAGCGCAGCCTGGAGCACACAGCAGGCTGCCCTCCTCAACCTTTCCTCCTGCCCATGTGCTTGCTGCTGCCCAACTGCAAGCCAGGAGGACCTGCACGAACACACACCCAGAAGCAGGGACCTGAACTTGGGGTAAGCCCAGCTAGCTTGTCACCATCCAAGTGACACCAGAGTAAGGCAGGATGTGCTGAGAGCGTGGTGTGCCAAGGAAGCATGGGCCTCCAGTGTTCCCCACCTCTCTAGAGAGCTCAGAGCTCTGGGATGGGGAAGGCATCGTGTTACCTGCTGATAATGTGAGAAGCTCACGTAACTGGGTTGTTAAAGGACCTGAGCCAGCAGCTCCAAGGGGCACTCATCCCTGTCATGGGGCACGTCACCAAGAGGCTGGTTGGAGCTGTGGTGTGGGGGGGCCTGTCCTAACCCCATCTGCCTTTTGTAGCAAGGAAGTAATGCGGGCAGCGAGCCAGACACGAGGCCCTGCCCTGAGTGAAAATGCTGGACACAGCAGGGACTGAAAAGGTTTTGTAGATGTTCGTCCACATGGCTTTCTGCTTGTGCAAGGCCTTGACTCCTGGCCTCTATAAGCATCACTGGTCCATGGACAAACCCCAGGAACTTCTGGTGAGCACGTGGCCGAGCAGGCCTGGGCTCCTGCTCTAGCCTTGAACACAGCACCTGACCCTGGTGCAGGAGTGGGGCTGCCACCTGCACTGCGAGCCCCGCACTGGGGATCCCTGCTTCCCCTGCCCTGCAGGGAAGGAACCCACCTTCCAGGGGCTAGGATGATTCCAAGACACAGAGATGGCCCCATTAGCTTAGCTAGAAGTGAGAACAGCCATTCCTGGAAAGACGCCTCCAGAATCCATGCATGCAACAGCCTGACAACAGCCCCAGCACGACAAGGAGTTAATCACACATACCTTGCTGGAAGAGGGTCAGCGTGACTGAGGTAACAAGCAAGAAGAGGGCCTTGATGGGAGGGAAGTGGGCAGGCTCATGAGCAAAGATGTGAACCAGCTGCAAGAGACAATGGAGAAGGACTGAAGCTGTTCTGCACCCTCCCAGCTTTCCCTGGACCCGCAGCCCCAGCCATGTCCACGTGGTCCCTACCTGCCGTGTCAGGTCGATGGCAGAGGCCTGGGGAATGGTGCTGTACATCTGCCCCAGCATCTCGCACAGCTGGGGCACCATGGGAGCAAAGTCATCCAGGAGGGTCTTCACAGACTTCTCAAAGATGGCACAGACAGACTGTGGTACGAGAAGAGAGACAGCATGAGCAATGGTGGCAGGAGACTTCCACCTATGGGGCAGAGATTGGCAGACCGAGGGGCATGGAGAACAACCAGGAAGAGGGCTCATATCTGCTCTGGCAATGACACCCTGCTCTGAAGCACATGATGACAGAATCACAGAAATGCTTGAGGTTGGAAGGGAACTCTGGAGGTCATATGGTTCAACCCCTCTGCCCAACCAGGGACACCTAGAGCAGATGGAATTGGATGTTCCACTGCTCCTCCCGGATACTGGGAAAAGGTCTTCCCCCTGTGGCAGAGAGGCTCCCCCAGCACCAGGTATGAGTTGCTGTACCTGGACTTTACTGGGATGAGTGAGCTGGAGAAACGACAGCAGAGATGACACACGTCCCAGGTCAGAGCAGAGCTCTTCCCTTAGGGAACACAAGCATTTGGTATCCCCAGCTTTCATTCCTCTGCTGATGGCACAGCCTTTATAACTGGAGAAGAGTAGAGCTCACTGGGGCAGAAGATGGACAATAGCCAGACGATGCTAGTGGCAACAAGCAGTACTGGCCTGAACAACCCAGAAAGTCACCCCTATTACAAGGGGGTCTTATCACTCTGTGTCCATCCATTGTCGTACCCTGTTCAGGTCAAGGAGAACATAGGCAAAGCAGTAACATGAGGATCCTGATTACCTCCACCACCTGGGCATCATTCAGCCACTTGCTCAGGACCTTCTGTATGAGCTGAAAGACTTGCTGCAGAACAACCACCACCTGTGAAGAATGAGAAGGATGAAAAGAATTGGTCCCACTGCACTGGGGACAGGAGGTTCAGTGCTGTGCATGGCCTGGATGCACCAGCTACCATCTTCATGACACACACCGCATTCTCCATTCACTCCCCTTACAGACTCTCCTGGCATCAGCCATGAATAGTGGGGTGTATGGCTTGGCTGAGGCAAAGACCATTGAGCTACTGCTTGTACTCACTGGGTTGGGCCCTTGCTGCACTGGCAGCTTCTTGACCTCAGTGCTTTCATGGTCGTCGTCATGGTGGCTGATGTCCAGGGTGGTGAACAGGTTGGAGAGCAGCCCCAGAATGTGAATGATGGCCAGCTTGTTGGAGGGATTGGGCTGCCAGAGAAAATACAGGCAGAGTGTGACACAGACTGCATTGCTCAGCGTTGGTCATGCCTCTGGGATCCTGAGGAGTAGGGACTACAGAAGTAAAGTGCTAAAGAGGGGTTCTCTTCACTGAGCCCTTCTCTTCCATCTCTACCTCTTCACTGAGCCACAAGTCCTTCCACCCATCCTTGCTGGTGGAGAAATCCTGGAAGATGCTCAAGAGTGCCACTGCCCACTCCAACAGAGAGCATGCCACTGGGGTGGCACGTAGGAGATCACACAAAGAAGGACAACGTATGACCAAAGTGTGGGCCTCACCCTAGGGTGGCAGCTGTTGATCCAGACAACACACAGCTTGCAAGAGCCAAGGAGCTCTTGGTGATGCGAAGCTGCAAGGGGCAAAAAGCCCACAGCTCAGCCTGGTTAGTGGGGTTCTGCTCGTCACTGTTCTGCCTGTATTGGGGTGAGGGGAAAGCCAACCCATGTTCAGGAGTGCTGCTTTGACAGGGACGCAGCCAGCAGAAGCAGCCCTGCAGGAGGAGGGCAGTGACATGAGGGCACTCACTGTTTCATCAGCCAGCTTCTCCAGCTGCTGGATGTAGGGAGTGATGAGGGAGTGCAGGTTCTTCAGGATCTCCTCCACTTGCAGCGCAGAGAGCAGGAAGCCAAGAGCCTGCATCAGCCACATGCACTGGCTTGTCTGGGTCAGAAAAAGACACAAGCAGCATGTCATTACCCCGCTGCTGACACTGCTCAGAGACGTCCCTGCCAGCACCACCCACTCTTTGCACATAGCTGTTTCAGCCTCTGTGGGGTCAAGCATCCCCCCTCTCTTGTTTGCACGCTCTCTCCCCTCTTTTTTTCTCTCCAAGATATGCCTGCAGCTGTGCTGAAGTGTCCCTGTATGCCTAGAGGGAACTGCTAGAGTTATATCTCCCTGGGAGCTTCCCTCTCTTTGAGGATATACCCCTACAGCCCACGTGTAGAGGAAGTCCTAAGATTAGCTGAGCGGTGGGTGGCTGACAGCAGGTATCCCTGGCCACACCAAGCTGGCTGCATTCCTGAGCTTTCCTCCAGGACAGCCTAACAAATGGTAGCTTCCCTCATGTACTCCCAGTGAGCACAACTAAAGGGCATGGAGTCAAGCAGAACAGCCAGGGGTATGAGAAAGTGCCTCTTACCTTGTGAATCTGCTTCATCAACACCTCCTACAAAAGGGAAAAGGAGAAAGAAAGAGGAGAGTGAGTGCTGCAGAAAGCCTCCTCCCTTCCATGGGCAGGACTGAAGCAGAAGACAACTAGCAGCAATTTGAGTACAGACAAGCAGCGTACAGCTATGCACAGGCATAGGTAGGGAGCAAAATCCTCATCTTGCGGCGAGCTCTTCCCCATGCACCTTGCATGGCCTGCCAGGGAGGGAAACCCTGAGATCACTCAGGCTTTGCAGCAGGATGGGTTGAATAGGGCTTTGTTCTCCCAGTTGAAAGTAGCTGGAGACCCACCAGATTTACCCCCCTTCACTGACTTCAACAGCCAGGCTGCAACAGATGCAGGAAATGCTCTGTTAGATCAGACCAGTGGGTCCTCTAACCTGGGGCTCTGTCTCCAGCAGTGGCAAAAGAAGTTTTCCTGAAGAAGGTGTGAAACAAGACCCTTTCTTCAGCCCACCTACCACTTTGAGGTGCAGGCTCCTCACTGTTTGCCCATGCATGAAGGAGATGATGTCCCTCAGGCTCTAAGAGCAGAGGCTCAAGACCTCCCTGCTCCGATGCAGACCTGGCAGCTCCCTCGAGCCCAGTTCTCTTCCTAGTGCCTCCCAAATGCTACAGGACTCTGAGCCCTATCTGTCCCAGATCTCAAAGCCGAGAAAGTCCATCGGACAACTATGCACGCATAGGAGGACACTGGGTTCCTACTGTCCAAGGACAGTACAGACAACAGCTCTCCACACCAAGCAAGATATCCTGAGCTGCTGCTTCACTCCCTCTAATTCAAGCAGAGGAAAGGGTCGGCACAGAGCACACCTGTCAGCACCCAGCTCTCACCTGTGACACAGCCACGATGTTGGCAGCATAGGGTGGCAGGTCATATTTGCACTCCCGACAGATCTTCTTCAGGGTGGAGACGCTGGAGATGGAGAGCTCAGGGTTGCCCAGGGCCTGGAGCACCAGCGGCAGCACGTTGTTAATCATGACGGGGTGATCGGCCAGCCATTCCGAGAGGGCTCCTGTGCACACAGACAGGGTCAGACCACGCTGTGGCAGCCAGACCCTCAGTCTTCATACAGTGGGCTAATCAGTTTGCTTTCCACTGTTGTGGGAAGAAGGATGGGCATATAGGGGAGGCAGGGAGCTGTGCAGGAGCAACCCCACGCCAGCCTGTGCATGAGCAAGAGCCTCACCAATTGTGAACATGACCGTGTCAGCCAGCTGCACATTGCTGATGCTGATCCGGGGGATGAGGCCGATCAGCCCTGGCACCACATCGGAGTAGTTCACATCAATGGTCTCAGCGATGGACTGGAACCCATACAGTAAGGCCTCTGTGTGCTGGGGTGAGGGAGAGGGACAGTTAGAGCCATGTGCCAGACCCCAGAGCCATCCCCAGCCCCTGCTGTGGCACTCGCTCAAGATCCAGCAGCAGAGACCAAGGATGCTGACAGAGGGGAGACAGTTGCACAGGCAGAGCCAATAGGCGCACCAGGCTTCAGGACGGGGGTCATGCCCACCCCAGACAGCCATCAGGATATAACAAGGCAGTATTTTAGCCAACAGTCTGATAGCAATGGCTAGCTGATGGGGATGCCAAGATGAGCAGACACACGTCAACTAGCCTGTGGGACAGAGGACCTTGTGCTTCCCCTGCACTCATTCTGTTCCAGGCTCTGCATCGCCTCTCTGCGTCGCACTCTGCAGGCACTGACAGCAAACCTGGGTACCCCACACCAGCCTCTCAGAGCTGGTCAGGGGCTCTGAGTGTCCGGCAGAGCAGCAGGGTGGCGATGCAGAAAGGATAGGGAAGGCCTCCAGCATCTGTGGTGTGCCACAGCAGTACAAGACATAGGGCAGTAAAGGACCAAGGTCAGACCTCAGCTGGTCTCTGGCTCTAAGGACAGGGAGGCAAAAGAAGAACATGTCAAAGACAACATGTCAAAGAGACCATATTTTTAATCTCTATCACATCCCTTCTTGCCCCATGGAAAGAACAGCCCCCTCTGATACTCCCCATGGGGCTGGCAGCCAGCAGCCTGGTGCCCGGGTCCCCTGGCTCACCTGCCACGTGGATGGCTGCTCCGTGTTGGTCAGGAGACGTCCTAGTTTGTCATAGAGGCTGCTCAGGAGCTCGGCGCCCAGCATCTCATACACGTACATCAGCGTGTCGGAGATGTCCACCCTGTAGAGAACATGGGGGTCTCCAAATGCTGCCCAAGCCTAGCACTGCACGTGTAGACAGGCGACCACCCTGTCCCAGAGTCATACAGTGCTTCCATCTGCACCCAAAGGCAGCTCCATGCCCTGCTCCTGCTACCTGGGCATAGAAGGGCCTTGGCTGCAGCCGCACCTGTATATCCGAAACTGCTCCTTCTCATCCGATGACCAGAAGCCATACTCCTCATCGGAGGGGAACTGGGCTTTGTGCAGCAGCACGTCCACCAGCTGGAAGTAGACGGGTCTGTACACCTGCTGGTACACAGCCTGCTTGTCCGGCTCGAAGGAGAGAATGTCATCCTGCAGCAGGAGGGGAAAAATTAGGTGTGGAAGGAATAGTGGGGGTGAGAAAGTGAGCCCCCGGGCCAATACTTCTGAGCTTCCTCCTGCTTTTGGCTTAAGCCTTTGCTCACTGACCTGCAGCGTGTACCAGAAGGTGAGTGTCAAGGAACTGGTGGTTTCATTGACAGGATAGTGTCCAGGGATGCCCGTGCAGAACATGATCATGTTGACCAGGGCCAAGAAGCTCTGCCAGTGCTCCACCTGGTCCAGCAGGGCCCTGGGGAGCAGAGCGCACGGTCACGGTCACACCAGCACTGCAGGTGCGATGATGCACCAGGGCGAGGGGACAGCACTCACCGGGAGTGGTTCTCCCCCAAGGCCACAGCGATGCGGCAGATCCCATGTGACGTCTCCATGTCCCCGCTCTGAACCGCCTGGCGCAGCTGCTCCTGCAGCCCCAGCACTGGGGGGATGAGCTTCAGGAGGGTGTTCACGTACCTGCAAGCACAGCCCGATCAGTGCCAGGCATTGTCTATACCAGAAGCATCCAATCCACCTGACAACTTTGAGAGCTCCCAGCCACAAAGCTGCATCGTGGAGCAGGACACATCTGTGAGACTTTATTGCTACAGGACCTCTCCTCCCAGCTGGTGGCAGGGCTGAGTGAATATCAGTATCTGAACCTCCTGCAATGGAGCTTCTGTAATCACTCCGCATCACTTCTGCCATCTCTCTGCATTAGCCCTCTGCAAATCCTCCATCACACCAAGGCTCCATGACACTCCACCCAGCACAGCTGGGCCAGCACTGGTTTATCACTGCTGCAATCAGCTCCCAGGGCAGCTCTTCGGGTTTCTCACCTCTGTGACACAGCCAGAGCTGTCACGGGGAACCCGTCTGACCCAAGCAAGGGTTTCTCCTGTTGCAGGACCCATGCCAGCCCCACCGCATGGCCCCCAGCCCGCTGTGCTGGCTGCAATCCCTCAGGGCTCCCCTGATCTCTCCCCTTCCAGGCAGCCTCGCTCACATCAGCCTCCCCTCCACCGGTAAGTGATTGTAACCAAGGCAACAAGCAAGGAGGCAGGGAAGGTGAAATGCAGCCCAGGGCCCCCGGAGAGCAGCTGTGCTGGAGGCTCATCAGCCGGCTGTCAGTTACCTGCCCGGCGAGGCGTGTTATCTGAAGCTGCAGCTCCCTGCCACACAGGGGCCAAGGCTGCAGGGAGCAGGAGGCACTTGTAGTGCCAGCCCTCCCCTGAGGAGCACACAGCTGATGGCACTTAGAGCTGCTCAGCCGTCCCACTGCAGCAGGCTGTCCTTGCTCTAGCTGCTCGTTAGTAGCAAATGGAGCTATCAGCTGCCACCGGCACAGGGACAAAGCCATGCTGGTGGCAGCAGCTCGCAGCTCTGGGCCAGCAGAAGATGCAGGAACATCTCCACTGGAGCGCCTGCACTGGGCTGTACTGCCACAGCCACCTCCTCCTTCTCTGCTCCTCTCCTCCTGGGGGAGAGCTATTCATGCATTAATCACTTCCAGGTTTCTGAGCACTGCGAATGATGCACACAGCAGTGCGGGAACACTGTGCTATGGTGCTGAAGGAGAACATGTCACTCTAACGGTGACACCTCCTTACTTATTCCCCTCCTGCCATTTGTGTAGTTCTCCTGGGCAAGATTTGCTATCTTTGTATTTAGCAGCTGAACAGACATTCTTTCTGTGAGTTCGCTCGGTCACTTCCCAAACCTCAGCTTCCTCCCTGGGACCAGCACCTCCTGCTCTTCTCGCAACCCTCCCCAGCTCCTTATCAGAGAGAGACCACACACAGTGTGTGGGGAAAAGCCCCTGTGACCAGATGAGGGGAGGCACGGGAAGCTCATGTGGGACAACCCGATCCCCCCCGGCCCAAAATCTAAGCCAAGTCCTGACCAAAAAAACCAACAAACCACAACCTATTATGCATCTGCTTCTAATGAGGCTCTCTGAAAACCCTTCTGGTGAAATCCCTCTGTAGGGGTTCAGTGCCAGGTGCCAAGCAGCACTGCTTCTTTCAGAGGCTCCTTGGTGCCTGGTGCCCCACAGCTTACCCCCTCCATTGAGCCCCCTCCCCACTCTCCACCACCACCCATTGCTGCGGCTCTGCTCCAGCACGCGCAGCCTGGCTCTCTGACCCGCTTAGCCCGAGGATAATCTTCAAACGAGACAGAAAATCCAGCCCAAGTCTCCTCTGCCAAAGAGATGCAACAAAACCTTGGTGCCTGCCCATCTGTGACTCAAGAGCTCCACTGCTCCCGAAAGCAATAGTGTGCATCAAGGGGCTGCAGCTGCCAGCTCCTGATGCATCCCGACAGAAGGACAGCATCCAGTCTTGGAACAAACACCTTGGAAGCAGGGAAACAAATCCTGTCCTCCTTTTCCAGGAGCACAGTAGGGGAACCCAGGGACAAACCCAAAGCACAGGCTGGGCAGCAGGGGCAAGGAAACAGGACAGCACCGAGAATGCTGTGAGTGGCAGGGAGCAGGCAAAAGACTTGGGAGAAAGAGAGCAGTTGAAAAGCAGTGTGAGCCTCTGAGACTGTCAAGAAAAGAGACAGAAAGGTCGGGAGCCTCCCTGGGGGCTACGGGAGGAGCTGGATCTGCTGTAGCTGAGCAACAAAGGCAGAAGGCGGGACTGCTGGCACTGGGGGTGAGTTCAGGAGAAATGCAGGGTCCCTGCCTCTGGCTCTCGCTTGAGAAGACACCCAGGATCTCAGCACGGAGCATAGCCTTGCTCCAGCCAGCCCCCCCCGCAGCTGATGTCCCCACTGATGCGGCCATCCGCGCCACACACTGCCTGGCAGGGTGGCTTGGTGACAATGGCCCCACTGTCCCCATGTTCAGAGAGGGGGGGAGCTCTGCCATCAGTGACAGAGCTGCCTGGGGGGGAGGATGGGGTGAAGCGGTGGGTGTGAGCACCCGACACAGAGTAACGCATCCAAATCCTCTTTGCACACTGACACTGGTCGTCTCCAGCAGCAGCACTTCTACCACTGCAGAGCACAGCTCCATGGATGCCGGCAGCCAAGGCAAGGATCAGTGCCGGCAGTTACAGCAGCATCCACACCGCCGCAGAGGGTCGGAGTCTGCGCAATGCAGCGCTCAGCGCAGCTTCAGCTAAGCCCTCCTCTTGGCGGGGATGGGGAAGGTTGCTAAGCAGCCAGGAGATGTGGCCGAGGGAGCAGGAGGAGATGCACTTTCCCTTCTGTGGGCATCGGTCCCAGGAGCCGACAGCAACTTGGACAACGCAGCCAAGCCAACAAACTCAAAGCCCCACGGCACTGAACTGAGGGACCATCTCTGGACAGCCACAAACAAAGGCTGAGCCCTCAGCTGGATCAAGCTGCTGGAGTCAGGGGGAGGGAGAAGACAGTCAGGTCTGGTTTTATTATCTCTGCATCAGATGTGCTCCTTGGCTGAACCTGAAGCACAAGACAGAGGAGCAGCTCTGGCTGCAGCCAGGGCAGCTGCTCCCATGTCAGGGCCACAGATCCCAGCACAAGGAGCCAGAGGAACGAGCACACCTGCTGGAGAGGGGTTGCAGCTGTGCCCTTACTGCTGAGAAGGAGGGCCGGGGACTCTGGGTACTGCTGCTCAAACATGGCACAAGCAGTGCTCAAATCACATGCTCTGGTCCCCAGGGCGTGCCAGGCAAACTGCGAGCAGCACCTCCATACCAACCCAGCCCATACCCCAGGGAAAGCCCTCTAGCATGGCGGGCAGGAGCAATAACATGCAAAACACAAAGGTGCCCACTAGTCAGCCATGGTGCAAAGCCTCGCAGCACCAACCAGGTGAGACCAGCAGAACCCAGTTGCTCGTAACCTATCCCACTTCCAAACCATCATCAACTCCAGGGCCAACGGTAGCTAGAAAATGACTGAGATTTCTCCTGCCCTTTCCATTCCCCTGTAGATGCCTGGGAGCAGCACTTAGGAGGAGCTGCCCTTACCTCTGGGCATCCGGCTGTGAAATGGCATTGACAACTGCCTCCACAGCCGTGTCAAAGAGCTCCGGGTCCTGCAGGGAGGTGAAAGCTGCTTGGATCAGGTTCTCGCAGTCCATCAGGGGGATCTCCAGCTGGACCCAGCTGGAGAAGCACTTCAACACCTTCTGCTTGATGAAGCCTGGGGAGTCCTGCTGCTGCAGCAGCTGCTCCAGCAAGGGGAAGACAGAGCCGCACTCCTGCGCCAGTACGCTGCGCACCTGGCCCTTGCGGTACTGGGGCAGCCGGCTGGTCTGGAACTCCTCAGGCAGCACCGTCAGCAGCTCCAGCAGTGCCAGGCAGCGCGCCCGCCCGTCCACGTTGGAGTCCTCGGCCTGGAACATGCGCACCATGTCGGCCACGGCGCAGGGCCAGGCCTCAGGCATCATGCTGAGCGCCAGCGACGCCAGCGCCACGCACAGCCTGGTCAGCACGATCTTGGAGCCGCCGGCGAAGCGGGTGATGTGGGTGAAGAGCTGCGACTTGAGGCTCTCATACTGGTCGGCCGGGATGTCGTTCCAGTAGCGGGAGATCTTGATGTGCAAGGCGCTGGCACCGAAGTACTGGATCTCGGGCACCTTGTCCATGTTGAGGAGCAGCCAGCTGAAGTGCCAGGCCTGCGGGGACACCTGCGCCTGCATCAGCCATTTCTGAGCCAAGTTCTTGTTCTCAATGTTGGGGTCGTAGTACAGCTGGTGGAGAGCCTGGAAGAGAGAGTGAGCACCTCAGGACAGCCAAGGAGCATGGCCCTGTCCTGCACCCAGGGGAGCACAAGGACAGGGCACCTGCTAGCCCACTGCAAGACTGGGTTGAGACAAAAAACCCATCTGCAGCAGCGGAACCCACAAACTGTCCTCTCTTCCTTCCCACTCTGGAAATTTCTCTTCTGGAGTCATCTCCTGTCCTCTCCTTCACCCTGCTGATGGCTGCCATGGGGTGCCTGTGCTAGGCCCAGCCCTGCAGCCCCACAGTGATGGCATCCAGGCCTGAGCAGGCTCTCCCTGCCTCTGCCAGCACGAGCAGGTGTAGAATTGCTGCAGAAGTTTCAGACTGTCAGGCCTTACGCAGCCCCCGAAAACGACAGTCACTAAGCTCAAGGATTAATCTCTGCTCCGAGTCCCTCTGAAGTTCTCCCAAGCCCGCCCAGCCACAGCTGAGCTGGGAGCTGGCGTCAAACCCTACAGATGCCACCTGGAATGGTCTGAGGCTGCTCACCCAGCTTCCCTGTACAGAAGAGGAGAAAAACCACTTACCAGCGAGAGATCTAGTTATGGCTTTGCAGAGCTCACCAATCCACACGCACAGCACTACACCAGCCATGAGGCTTTATTTGCAGAAGACTATCCTACAGAGCAGGCAGGGTGGGCACAAAGGGGCAAGGAGCACGGAGCATGGCCTGGGGCAGAAGTGCATTCCTCTACACAGCTCTGCAAAAACCAGGAAGAAATGTCCCTGCCCAGCAGCATCACCACAGCACAGCATGGTCCCACCATTCTCCTCCAGCAGCAGGACCCAAGGGACAGATGTCAGGCAGATCCACCACAGGGACCAGCACATGAATGGAGCAGAAACCACACCTCATAGAACTCCATCTTCCAGCACTGAGCTCTCCTGCTCAGCACAGTACAGCTCGATTCAAATCACCAACTGCAAGTCCCAGGAGCATGGAGCAGGGATGGTACTCATCAGGATGCCATGCACTTGCTCTAAGCCAGGGCATGAGTCCAGCAGGTGGAGAGGATTTTTGGTAGCCCTATCCTGGCTCCAGATCTCAAATATCCTCCTCCTCCCCCCTTGAAAGCTCTCTGAAATTCTTGTGTGGTTCTTGTACCCAGGAGAGGATTTAAGCCCTATTTTTAAGCATGCAAAGCTGGCAGCCTAGGGCACAAGAACACGCTTCCTAAGCGAGCGCTTGTACCTCATGCTGCTTCCCAGCACAAGAGCACAGAGCACGACAAAATGGCAGGAGCACTGCAGAGAGGCATTACCTGGGACACCGTGTGAAGCACCTCTTTTCAAGACTGGGCGGGGGAAAATGAGGAAAACCTCTTTATGAGAAAGCAGGAGGTTATGAAATATGCTGTAGGACAAGGCCAGCCACTGGCAGCAGTGCCCCCCATCACAGAAACAACTCACCTCATTACTGGGCAGGAGCTGCAGACACGCTGAAAGTTTAGATGCTCTAGGGGCTGGGAACCTGGCCCCCATCTGCACATAAGCCAGCGTCCTGCTCCCCTGCTGCAGCCTGAGTCATCCTGCAGCAGGGCTCCAGCTCCCAGCCATCTCCTCCTCACATTGTCTTTGTCTTGTTTGCTCTGTCAAAGCTTGCTTCCCAGCAACCTCATCTGAGACTCACAGAGACCCTTACATTAGGAGGTGCAACCTGCAGCCATGCCTCATGGACCTCCAATTCAGTATGAGGCTTGCAAAGCATGCAACATGTTAATTACTCAGATCATTGAAGCAAAAGCTGACTGTGAAGAGTCATGCTGTGAGCTGCTGGAGGGCAGAAGAAGATTCTGGAAGAACATCCCTGCTAGCTTCCTTACTTTCTCCTCTTGTCCCCGAGGATCCTGACACAGACAGGAGGTGGTGCAGTGGCTCTCGCCTGGGTGGCCTCCAGCTTAGGGTGCCCCCCCTGTACCTTCTCTGGGGCTCTGCACAGCACAAGGAAGCCCCCAGGGGATCTT
Source organism: Numida meleagris (assembly GCF_002078875.1). Taxonomy (NCBI): domain Eukaryota; kingdom Metazoa; phylum Chordata; class Aves; order Galliformes; family Numididae; genus Numida; species Numida meleagris. The sequence continues at coordinate 20,290,718 of NC_034415.1, read as the reverse complement.
CAAGAATGGGCATTAACACTGAAATCGTGCTCCACAGGAGGCATCTGAACATGCAGCACACTCATCCCTAGCAAGAAAAGGCAGAGACCTTGTTCTGCAGCAGCTTTTGGCACCAGCTGCTGCTTGACTTGCACTCCAGACATCACTGTGCCAGCCAGCACTCAAGCCCATAAGGAAGCACTGAAGATGACGAAGGGAACTCAGTGCCAGGAGAGAGAAGCAGAAGGCATGAAATTGGGCTGTGACAGCTAATGGGAAGGCTTTGTGCATTCTGATTTAGAAGCGTGGCTGACACCAGACCTGCCTCCTCTGCAATTAGACCTGTAACATGAGACCTGGTAAACAGTCAGGCTGTCAGCTCTGCCCTTTGGACAGGGAATGAGCTTTCTCCAACACCATCTCTGCGTGGCTGAAAATAATTCAAGCTTGTTATTACAGGGTCTTCCCTGCTCTAAAAAGCAGTGGTCAGAGCCTTGCTGGGCTCCAGCTCCCAGAGTGGTGTCAGCCACTCGAGGAACTTGCCCACAAAGTCACAGCTCCCACTTGGTCCCTCTGGAAGGCATGGTGGGGAGCAGCCTGAGCATCACACCTGCCAAGCAAAGGCAATGGATATCAGCTCGCACCGTGGCACCAGCAAGGAAGAGGAGCTGGAGCAGCTGCTCTAAGCCCAGCACCAGTGTAGGCCCACGCAGAGCACAGACACAGCACTTTGTCTCCTGAGTGCAGGGGGACAAATGAAAAGGGGCCCTGCCAGTTCAGCAAGAGTTGGTGCCCGGCAGAGAGGTGCCACCAGCACCACATGCAGGGTGCCAAGAGCCCCATGCACGGAGCGTGCTAACTGCTGCTTCCCAGAAGAGACACTGAATCTCCAGAGGCCGATTTGCAGCCAGCAGAGGTAACAAGGCAAGGAAAGCAGCCCATGCAAATGCTCTGTGCCCAGCACCCGGGGCCAGGGGCAGCAGCACCCCTCCTTAGCCTCCTCCAGCCATAGTGCTTCCCTCTGCGGCCTCTCGTCCTGCTTTCCAGCCAAGCGTGTGCTCGCTCCAGGCCTGCAGCAGCACAGCCATTACCCTGCTGCTGCCGAGCGCAGGGAACGTCAGCCCGCCTCCCTCCGCACACCCGCCATCCTCCCCCCAAAATGGCAGGGGAGCCTGAGCAGAAAGCAGCCGTCTGCTGAAGCACGGAGGATAACGGCTAGGAAATGAAGCCGCGCCTGTTCCCCCCTCCCAGAAAACGTGCTGCCGCTTCGGCCGCTCTTTGCCCCCAGCCTGGCAGCAGGGGCGATGCTGCAGCCCCAGAGCAGCCTGAGCTGCCCTCCCACTGCTTAGCAGCAGATATCTCCTTGCAGAGAGCCGTGTGGTCCCCAGCCCAGATAGAGACGTGGCAGCCCCGAGCTTGTGCTGCTCTGTGCAATGCCCTGGGGTAGCTGCCACCCCCAGCAGCGGTGGGGCCCAGAGGTTGCATGAGCAATGGATGATCAACACTTAGAAGGAGACCTGGAGCGCAGAGTTCAGGTCGAGCTGCGAGGATTGACCCTGTCCATCACCTCTTCGTTCTTCTCATCGCCCCAGGAACCAGCTGAGAAGCACTTCAAGAGGCTCCCAGCTCCTGTCCCACTATTGCACTGGAGGTCACTGCTCACCAGAAGCTCTGCGATGGTGCAGCAGAACACAGCCGAGCACTGGAAAGCACCGTGTGCCTCTATCTGCCCAACATCACGGCACAGGAAGGAGCAAGGTGCTCGGGCAGGGTTCGTTCTGGGGGGAACCTACTATCTGCAGCAACAGTCTGTTTTAATGGCCAACAAGATGACTCCTTGCTTCCCTCAGTTTTACAGGAACATTTTCCTTCAGCCCCTAACACCCTCACAGGCACTGCTGCCCCATCATCCTCAGCATCTCCCAGGAGCAGCCACCAGAGCCATCCCTGGGAACAGGGGCCATGACACCAGCCCCACACCACCTTCTGTCCATGGCAGGATGCCACGCACCGCGGGGACCTGGAGATGCTCTGACTTCTGCCACGGGAGCTCACCCACACCTTGCTCTGCTCCCACCCCGGTGCTCGCAGCACCTGACTCAGCGCCGAGCCGAACCCTGACTTTAATCACTATTCAGTGTTATTAATAGAGCCGTGCACAAAATCCGAGAGGCAGAGAAGCCCAGGCCGGCAGAACATCATTTATTTGTCAGTACCAACTCTGACAACGCGGCTCTGCCCACCGCCCTCCCACCAGCCCAGCCCCCAGCGAGAGCCGAATTCTGCTGGATTTGTACCAGAATACCCCACCTGAAATGACACAGGGAGGGCTCCGTGATGCTCGGCCTCTGGGCTCACCCTGCTCCCACCCCACATTTCTCCCTCTCCATCCCCACAGCCAACAGCTGCATCTCCTGCGGATGTCAAAGCAATGGCAAAGCTGCAGCTGTGAGGGCTCAGGCAGGGGGATGGGAGCAGAGCATCCTAGAGGGCATATCTGCCCGCTCCCATGTCTGGCTGCCCCCGGGCACTGCCCGCCCTCCCGTGCCAGTGCAGACAAAGGCGCAGTCGGTGCCTGCTGAACCAGAGGGAGGTCGGAGGCAAAACGATGCTGCAGCCCTGCCTGCACGCGGATTAAGCTGCAGAAGGTAGCGTTGTTGTGGCGTTTAGCACACGGGGGCTAATCCTCGGGGCTGAGCTCTGTGTTGCTGGCAGGGGGACGGGGGCTGTGACACCTGCAGCCACAAAGGGAGCCGGCACCCGGCACTGGTGTGACACATCCCCAGGCCAGCAGCGATGGGGCCAGCCCCTGTGATGCAGCCGCCGCCGTGCCGCGGGCAGCGCTTTGGCAGGAAGCTCCGTTCCCATCCAGGCAAAACGAGGGCTCTGGGATTGCCTCGCGCTGCCCGGGGACCTGCTGAGGGTCGGGACGCTGGGCACCCATAAGCCGGGGAGCTGCGCTCCTCCTACGCTCCTGCGTGCCCTTCACCGCTACGCCCTCAGCCTCCATCACCCCCAGCATCGCCCGCGAGAAGCCTTTCCTCCCGGGGCGCCCTGTTCCGGTCCCCAGACAGATTCGGGGTCCCAGCAGCGGCTCGATGCCGCCTCCCGCATCCCCAGTCTCAGCGGTCCCGGTCTCTCCGCGAGCACCGCGAGCCGCAGCGGGGCTGCACGGAGCGGGCTTTGGACGGCACCACCGCACCTCGTACCCTCCGAGAGCTCTCCCCCACCAACCCGCGCTCCAGCCCCGAAGGATGCTCGGCACAGCCCTCCCTCCCGCTCCCATTTCTGCCTCATCATCTCCCTCCCGCGGGCATCGGGCACGGCGCGCACCGCCCCTCCGCGGCCACACCGCGGCGGGAGACCGACATCGGTGACAGCGTCACCGCGCCGCGCCCGATCCGCCGCCCGCAGCCCCGCGCTCACCTTCTCCACGTTCTCCACGGTGAAGTCGAGGCCCTGCGGCGGCGGCGGCGCCTCCGCCCTCCGCTCCATGGCTGCGGCAGCGGGCGCAGGGCAGCAGCGCTCCCCGCCTCCCTCCGTCCGTCCGTCCGTCCGCCCGTCCCGCCGCTCCGCCCCGCCCCGCAGCCCGGCCCCGCCGCACCGCACGCCGGGAGCGGTAGTCCCGGCCCCGCGCCCCGCCCCGCCGCGGGATACGCACAGCCCGGCACTGCGGGGTCGGCCGTGCGGCCCATCGCTTTATTGCTACAGGAAAAGGCGGCTGTACAAAAATAGAGTTTATCCTCCGATTTCTTTTTTTCTTTTTTACAAATAATAGAAAAACAAAAACAAAAACAAAAACAAAAAACAACGCTGCGGGCACGAGGAGCCCGAGGCCGGGGCTTCGCATCAGCACTGGGGTTGCATTACACCCGGCCCCACGGGCCCAAAGTCATAAATAGGAGCTGCCGCTCGAGAACAATAAATAAATAACTTAGAGCAATAAATAGTTGAGTGCCGCAGCGCCACAGGGACCCTCAGAGCCGGGCAGGGACCCAGGGCTGGGGCTGGGCGATGCCCGACGCTGCTGAGCGTTGGTCCCCGTCCTCCGGGAGCCCCTCTGGGATGCCCCCTCCTGCCCCACTCCCAACCCCTCCGATGCTCGCGGAGATGTGGGGGCAGCAGTCCGGTGCCGGGATGCTCCATCCCCTCCGTCTCTCCCAGGTTGGGGCGCAGCCCCCGGCTCTCTGCTTGGCACTGAGCGGAGGTGCTCGGTTGCAGAACCCCCCCCTCCGTCACAACCACGTCACCTCGGTCCCTCGTGGCCGTGTCACACCGGGACCACCCTTCTGCCTCCCTCCGGGCTGGGGATCGGCAGCGTGTGTCGAGCCGAGGCCGAGCCGGCAGCCCCCCATCAACCTATGCAGCTGCACTCGGCCGCCGAGAGCTTCTCCACCGTCTGCCACGTGTTCTGCACATCCATGAAGGACACGGCCTCGTAGCGCGTGGGCCGGCAGCAGGGGTGGCTGAGCACGCGCTCCTGCGGCCCCGGCACGATGAGCTGCTGCCGCAGCAGGCTCCCCAGCGTCAGGTCGTAGTTGCTGCGTGCCCGGTGGCACGACCCGCTGCAGTACTTGAAAAGCACGATCTCGTCCGAGTTGAAGCCCAGCCCCAGGTCGCGCACCTTCACCATCAAGTTGCGGATGTGGCAGTTGCGCCCACGGGTGCCCCGCGAAGGTTTCCGCTGTCCCTTGGCTTTGCCAGTGCCCGGCGGCGAGCGCTCGGCGCGCAGCAGCAGATCCTCCGCCAGCTCCGTGCCACCCGGGGCTCCCGTCGTCACGTTGTCACCTGCGGGCCAGCGGGATGGCACCGTCAGCTCCTGTCCTCCCAGCACCACCGAGCCCCCCATCCCCTGCAGTGATTGCCTGTGCCCGAGCCCCAGGGTGGCTGTCCCCAGCACGCACCGTGCATCTGGCTCCAGGCGAGCGGCACCTCCACGCCGTCCTCCATGCTGGCAGTGGCCGTGCCCCGCGGCGTGGGGGCTGCATCCAGAGTCTCGTTGCAGTGCGGGGTCCGCACGGTGCCCGCCGCCAGCCCGGCCAGCAGTGACAGGATGGCGAGGACCCCCCAGAGCATCCCCTCCTGCAACAGAGCGGGGCGCACTGGGTTGAGCGCTGGCCTCAGGGATGGAGATGGGAACACGGGGTCCCGGCCATCATGGGCAGCCAGGCGTGGGCTCACCTTGGGCTGTGGATGCGTGCTGGGTCCTGCAGGTCTTGGCTTCGGTGGTCCCGCTTGCTGCTCCATGCTGGCTGCAAGCACAGGGTGTGTGTCAGTGCCTGTTCAGGCACCAGGTGCCACTCAGAACCTGGTGGCACCCCAGAGAGGCCATCGAGCCATCCAGGAGCTGGTACACCTTTGTCCCACCAAGCATGCCATCCCTTCCCTTGCCTCCCAGTGCCCCACAGTGCCTCTCATCCCCATGACCGCACATCCACACCCCCTGACCACCCCTCCTCAGCAATGCTGGCACAAGGGCCTTTACCCAGCACCTTTCCTTGGGGGAACGCAGGCTGGCTCTTCACACAAGCAGCCCAGGATGCCAGGCTGTGCCACAAGGCAGTGGCTGGGAGCATCACGGAGGGGGGACCCTTTTCCCATGGCCCTTCCCTGGGAAAGTTTTTCTTGCTGGCAGTGGGAGCCTGACCTTGGGAGCTCCAAATCCATTAGCACAGGCTCCTCCGGTGCAGCCACCCCCTGGCCCCACACTGCTTGCCCACCACACTGCCTGGAAGCTGAGGCACACGGCCCCGAGCAGTGCGGCTGGAGGGTGGGACGGGCAAGTCCCATGGGGACACAGCACTGCAGCACACTGCTCTCTCCGAGGCCATTCCACCATGACCCCGACACACAGGGACGGGGCAGTCCCCTTGGAGCTTGGTGGCATCCTGCAGCAGGGAGTTCCCCTTGGATTTCTCCCAGGTGCTCTGTGGTGGAGCAGCATTGGGTCTGGACATGCTGCAGAGAGCATTGCTGGCCAAAGGACCGGGGGAAGCAGCCAGAGAACTGCCGGGGTGGGGAGACAAACCCCTCCCCAGCACTTGAGGAGATGCTCATCAGGCCCCAGGCCCCGTTGCTGCATGGGTGGCAGTGAGCCATGCCACGCCAAGGGGCTGCCATGGGCACTGCCAGGCCCTCCAGCCCACTCTGGGGTCCAAGCACCAGGCAGGGCTGGCACCAGGCCCCCGCCGTAGCCGCAGCCTGGCCAAACACGACCCACGCAGCACGTCGCTCCCATGGCGGCTCGTGGCCCCACGCCAGTCACTGCTGCCAGGTCATGGTTTTCCCAGGCCGGCACCCTCGGAGGGGCCAGGAGAGGGTCCCGTGGCCCCGTCGGGAGGAACCTGGGCCCCCCGTCCCTGTCCTGCCGCCCCGCCGCGGCCCCTCGGCCCCAGCAGCACATCGGCACGGGACGGGGGCCCTCGCAGGCGGCGGGCCCGGAGCCAGGCGGTGACACAGCCTTGGGGCCCACGGTGCGGGGCTGCCGTCCCTCCGGCCCCCGCCCGGCCCGGGCACCGCCCGTCCCGTCGGGAGCCGCGCACCGCCGGCGGTGTAACGCGCTCCGTCGCCCCGGTCCGAGCGGGAGCATCTGCCCCGGGAGAGGGAACGGGCGTGCGGCGGAGCCGGGCTGCAGTTCAGGATTCTCCCATCCGGCGGCAGCACGGCCCCGAGATCCGCCGAGAAGAGCAGAATGGAGAGGGCTGCTCCTCGCGGCGGCCCGCGTTGGCTCCGCACCCTCGTGGGGTCCACGGGCAGGGCTGAGCCGGGCTCCTGAGCACCGCAAGAGGATGGCAGCCCTGCAGCCCCGGCTGTCTGACGGCGGTCCGGGTGGGAGCTGCCCCCGGCACGGCTGGAAGAGCCCCGGCCGCTAATGGGCTCCGCAGCTCTTCCCGGGTCGGGATCGGAGCGATCTAAGTGAGGATGTGCTCTCGCTCGGTTCAGCCTGTCCCCCCCAGCCCCCCAAACACGCGTCCCACCCCCGGGGCTGCGCACCTCTCGCTGCCCACGCCGGGGAGCCCCAGCGCCGGGGCTGCGCCTCCCGGGGGCTGCTCGGGGCCGTGTATAACGCCGGGTCTCCTGGCCGTGCCCTGAGACCTCCTCGGGCACCTGCGGGCACCACCGCGCTGCCCAGAGCACAACTTGCGAGGGGTCGCCCACAGGTGACGCGGAGCTGGCACCTGCCCGCAGGGCTGGGGGAGGCCGGGGCCGGACACGTGGGGCCACAAGCCGCGTGGAAGCGGAACGTCCGACCCGCGGGCAGCGCCGGGACCCGCGTTCCGGTGCTCCCACCGGCCCCATAGGACGCGCGGTCACGGCGGGAGCTGCCCCGCTCCGTTCCCGCACGCCTGCACCGGCCCCGCTCCCCGACTGAGCCCGGGTTGCCCGACGTGCCCTGCGGCCTGAGCACGGCCCCGTGCCCCGTGCCCCGGGCACCCGCAGAGGGGTCCCCGCCTCTCCCCGGCCCGGGCACGGAGACCCGTTCCCCGCCGCGGCTCCCGCGCGCCTTCGGCCGCCAGGCCGGGCTCGGGCAGCCGCAGTAGCCGTCCGGCCGGGACCTGCCCAGAGGTCCGGGTCCCTCTCGCCGCCCCGCGGGTTTTGCCGGTCGTGGCGGGCGGCGGAACGGCGCCCCCCCCACCCCGGTGTTTCCGCAGCGCCGCTGCCG